>NC_142039.1:45139825-45439825 GCF_982192425.1 Myodes glareolus
TCTACCTTGTTCTCTTATACACCAATCTATTTTTACCTTCCTGTTCCATTATTTCCCTTTAACCTTCAAACTATTTACATTAAATTTCACTTCCCTTAAATTATCTCACATAGTAAATTGCTGATTTTCTGACATGTATTGATACTCTAAACACACACTTAACAATTCAAAGCTAGTGTCTACAAATGTGTTTTCTTTCTGTGTTTGGTTTACCTCATTAAGAATCAATGTGGAGGGTGGAGGTTTATCAAAGAGTTGGAAATATATTGTAAACAAGGATTTCTCATTTGTTTATTGACTTCCCAGTCCGAATAATTATGCAAAAACTATATTAATTACAACACTGTTTGGTCAATAGCTTAAGTGTCTTTCTAACTAGTTCTTACATCTTAAATTAACCCATTTCTAATAATCTTTCTGGTGCCTTTCTCCTTTGGCAGCTATATGGTGCCTCTTTGACTCTATCCACTCTCTCTATGTATCTCTGTTTGGATTTCCTGCCTATCTTTACTCTGTTAATCCATTGGTCAAAACAGCTTGATTTATCAAACAATAAAATCAACACATATACAGAAGGACTTTGCACACCAATATATCTTCCATATGATCCAACTATAGTATCCCTGAGTAGATAATAAAAGAGACTACAGCCTGTTCTAGAAATGCCTGCACTTCTGTGTTCATTGCTACTGTATTCATCCTGGATGCCCATAAACTAAGTATAAAGAATGAAAGTGTGGTATATTTACACAATGGAATATTACTCAACTGCTAAAAAAAAATCAGAAGGAAAGTTTATGGAACTAGAAAAAATTATTCTGAGTGAGATAATCCAGACTCAAAAAGACAAATTTCTCATGTATTATTCCATTGATATATTTTAGCTTTGAATATTCAGATTTGTATGCTTCATTTGGAATACCTATAGAGCTCTAGAAGTTAGCAAGTAGTCATTGTCGATGGTGGCTTTTAAGGAAAGGAGGCTAGGACACAGTGGTATAGATGATTAAAGGGAAATAATGGAACAGGAAGTGCAAAACTGGGGTGGAAATGGGAGGGCAACGTTGGAGTATAACATCTCATACACTCCAAAACATCACAGTCTCTGTCAATGCTACTGTTTAACCTCCAGAACTTACTGTTCTGTAATACCTTATTGCTGAAGGCAGTGCATACTGGAGTCAAGAACATGGAGAAATCAAGCTGGTGATGAACTGGAAGCTTCTTCCCTGCTAGCTAGCTATGAAAGTACTGGAAGGTGTTATTCATAGTATAGGAAGAGAAAATTACCAATCTTAACTAGCTGTGATCCCTGCCAGCTACAGTAACAACTGGCCTCTAAGACATGCTAACTGATGCAATAGTGGCCCTAGGATCATAGGAGGAACCGGTAGCTTTCTTACTGGATTTATCTTTATGAAATACATATCTGGTACTATTATTTGGCATAGGAACTTAAGTTAGGTTAAAGATCCTAAAGAAGGGTCTATACTTACCGTTCTGATAAATGGGAAATATGATAAATGGAATACTTATGATTTATTATCATAAAAATAGACTAATACAAGCCTCAATCCTCATCAGAAAAGTTTCTTTAACCATTGATGGTGATTAATACAGAGATCAGCAACTGGCCAAGGTAAATACAATAAGAGCTTGTAAAATGTTTAGCCCTATGTTAGACATATTAATCAAATCCTCTCTTCACAAGGCTCAGGGATCATTACAGAAGAGATGCCATAAATAATGTAAGAATCAGAAGTGATGATTTCTGGACATAGCAGAAGAGTGATACATATGAATTTAGAGAAGTTGTGAAATCATGCAACTCAAGCAAGACCAAATCCTAGAATGGGGAAGAGAAGGCAAGATTCTCACCAGTAGTCATGGACTACTGAGAGTACATAAATGCTAAGAGAAATAGAGTCAGCTTTCTCTATGACTTCAGCCCTTGGTAAGTCAGATATGTTCCAGTGGGATACCACACATCCAAGAATATTTCAATAGTATAAGTTAAACTTAATGATTTTAAGAAAAAATAAAATATTGTATGAGTAAGGAAGAAGGATAGAGCAAAGAAGAGTTGAATTTTTATGTCAGGCAATTAAAATGAAAACGGCCCCATAGGTTCATGGATTTGAATACTTGGTCACCTGGGAGTGGAACTACTTGGAAGAATTAAAAGATGTGGACTTGTTGGAGAAACTATGTCAATTGGGGTGAGCTTTGAGGTCCCAAAAAGCCTACTCCAAGCCCATAGTCTCTCTCTTCTTCTGACTTGTGCACCTGGATGTGGAACTCTCGGCTACTTCTCTAGTATCAATGTCTGCCTGCATAGCACCATGCCCCTTGTCATGATGACCATGGACTAAACCTCTGAAATTGTAAGCAAGCCTAATAAAATGTCTTCCTTTATAAGAGTTACCATGGTCATGGTGTCACTTCAGAGAACTAGAACATTGACAAAGACAGGCAGTGAATATGATCAAAACACATGTCTGAAATTCTCAAAGAACTTAAAGTACCATGGAAATCTCAAAACAACCCAGGCAATTGCTATGACAAAGGTTGCTCTCTGCAAATACACAGTGCAGCCCCACTGTCAAGCACAATGCCCACACAACTCAATGAACACAGAGAAGCAGAGAACTACTGCCTACACAGAGCCTTCATGTTGGAGGCAGGCTGCTTGTTTGTCCTGCCCGCCCAGAACGGAAATAATCACACAGAAACCATATTAATTAAATCACTGCTTATGGCATTAGCTCTAGCTTCTTATTGACTGACCCTTACATATTAATTTAACCCATTTCTATTCATCTGTATTTCGTCACATGGTCACAGCATACAGGGTAAAGTTTCCAGTGTCTGTCTCTGGCAGCTCCATGACTTCTCTCTAACTCTGCCTCTCTCCTCCCATGCTAAAGGCCAAACCAGTTTTTTTATTCATTAACCAATAAAGGCAACACATAGACAGAAGAACCTCCCATACCACCTTCACTCCTATGTTCTAGTCCCTTTGGTGTGGGAAGGTGTTCTTCAGGTTTCTGAAAGAGAAACTTGGATATCCATGCAGTCACAAAACCTTTTACCTACAATTTATCCTACCTGTAAAATATACTCTTTTGTAAGAGATGGAGTCAGTAATAAAACCATAATGCTCAAAATGTAGAGCAAATGATACTGTGTGAGTCCATGTCCCAGTTGCTGTATCTAGACTACCATGACAACATTTAAGGTTCAGGTATCATTGTGGAAGAGAGAATGGTGTGACAGTAAGAATCAGAGGGCCAAGACACTTGTTAAGAGATACTTGTTGTATAGATATGTCAGGGATAGTGCTCCTGTAACTTTCAACACTATGGTTGCTGAAATAAAATCTGTATAATGACTCCTACAAGTTGCATGCCAACAGACATGGGACTCTGACTTTGGGGAAAAATGATTCACCTTCCTTTTGTAGCCTGTAGTTCTTCAACACAACACCCCATCCTCAGATGAAGAACTACAGGCTACCGAAGGAAGGTAAATAATTTTTCTCCAAGGTCAGGGTCCAAGTAGTCACCTCTAAATACATGTACAACATATATTAGCAACAGAAAACAACAATAGCAACAGAAAGTGAGATCAGTAGTTTGTACATGTGTGTGTGTGTGTATGTGTGTGTGCGCGTGTGTATGTACATGTATGTGTGTACTTTCTAGAAGAGCTCATGAACTTGGGAATGAGTAGGAATTATGAGAAGAGTTTTCGAGAAAAGAAACAAAGTAGAAATAACGTCGATAGTGTGTACACATGTATGAAAGTAGCTGACACAACTACAAATTGATGTACCATCTGGCCAAGCTATATGACGTCTGGGCATATACTCAAAAGACTTTATATCTTTCCCATCCTTGCTTTTCACTGCCCTGTTCACAATAACCCGGAAATGGAATCGGACTAGCTACCCATCAACTGATGAATAGGTAATGAAAATGCCATACATACAACAAATGGAAAATTACTCAGTTCTAAAGGAAACTGAAATAATGACTTTTGCAGACCGATTAACATAACTAGAAAAAATTACACTGTCAGGTCACTTCTCTACCTAAGATATGAGCTATATTTTTTTCTCTCATGTGAGGGACCTAATATTAAATCGTCTGTTTTATGTGTTTAACTTGGTTACTCATGGAATTTAAGAAACTGGAAGTGGGTCATTGGCAAGGGGGTACATTTAGGGGAGGGAACCCTAAAATACAGGTGATATAGAAATAGAGGTTTGGAGTACTTTGAGTAGAAAACTTCAATCCCATAATTGATATGGAGTACTTTGAGTAGAAAGGTGCAATCACATAATTGGCTCTTGGGAAAGAATAGATAAGGGACCAGAGAAAATCTTAATTAAAATGTTAGTATACATGAAGATGCTCCTGGAGAAACTATGGTCTTTCAAACAAGGTAAAAATCTATATTAAGATTTGATATTATATAGGCATGGTATGAATGAATAGGAAGAGAACACTGTGAGTTAAAGGTTTGGGTATGAATTATAATTTGGGGAAATGATGGGTAGAGGAGAGATTAGTAAATATTAAGTGAATGTAGAATTCTTATAAAACCCAGTTAGTCTGAAGACAATTGAAATGCACTCTGTAAAGAAATGAATTTGAATGGAAGTATCCCACGTTACTTAGTGATGCTGCTACAAGAGGACGTGTCCGAATAAATGAATATATTAGTGCCAAGTTCAGCATACCACTGGTAGTTCTCATTCAGAAAGGCCTAAGAAAAGCATGAAATAATACAGACTATTGGTTGCTCACTGTAATTAGATAGCTAGACTCTATTATTAAAGCCACTATTCACCTTGGTTGCAGGACTCCAACTCAGTCTTGAACTGACCAGAAACCTCTTACCCTTGGTTAGTATTTGAAGGGTTGAAAAGTGCTATGAAGTCTTCTGAGAAGAGAAGGAAAGACACCAGTGGTCTTAGACAGTCCTAGACAGAGCTTGCTACAATTTGAACTACCAGGCCATGTGTAGTCACTAATGTAATAAGAACAAGTTTGTTTATGATATTGAGGAAGTGCTATTTCGATTGCTTTTTTGGGTTGTTTCATGTAACAGACTCTATTCTTGGAAATATAAACTTAGTTATAACCTATGACTGACCAAATATCTTTGTAGGACAATATATATTCATTTTAAATATGCCTCAGAGTGGGATAGCGGAGTACAGCTTGGATCTATTTCTCTGCACCAATATCCCTAATGACTGAGCCAGTTTGAACTTCCACCCAGTAGGAATAATTATATCGCTGTTCCTAAATCCACTTCAGCATTTGTTGTCAGCTTCTTTTTTTCTTATCTTTTATATTTTCTTCTTTCATTCCATCCTTTCTTCTTTTCTTCCTTCCTTTTGTTCTTTCTTTCATATTAACCATTTTGACTCTGCTAACATGAAACCTCTATTTTTAATTTGCCTTTTCCAGAAGAATATGGATGTCTTTCAGTTTTTGAAATATCCTTGTAATTTACATTTCTTCTTTTAAGAATTTACTTTTCTCTCACATGCCTATTTTTAATTAGGTTGCTTATTTTCTTGGTATTTAAGATTTTAAGTTCTTTTTATTTATTAGACACAAACCCTCTGTGAGATGTATAGTTAGTAAGGATAATTTCCTAGTCTATAGAAAGCCTTCTCGCTTAAAGGGTGGTATCCTTTGCCGTAGAGAAGCTGCTTAACTTTATGTAATCATAACTGTCAATTGCTGGCCTTCATGCCTGATATATCAAAGCCCTATTTAAAAAGTCCTTTTCTGTGCCTATCAAATAAAATATTTCCCTACCTTCTCCTCTAACGTATTTTGGTAACAGACATTACTTGAGGTTTTTGAACTGTTTAAAAATGATGCATGACATTTGAGCATCTGAGAAGTATTTGCTAATTATCACTCCGTAACTAGGCCTCACAGTCTTTTATGCTCTTTAATACTTGCAAGTCAATGCAATAAATTTCCCTTTACTAAATATCAACAACATCTAAAGTGAAAAATGGGATTCAAAACTAGTCCACTTATTGAAGGAAAAGAGAAACAAGCTTAAGTCAAACATTTCCTTGGCTATGTCTTAAATGGATTTATATAATAATAACAAATTAAAATAAAAGTTAAAACTTGAAGAAAGACATAATATAATTATATTTTAGGAAATATTGAACATTTTATGAGACTGTCCAATATTCTTGTTACACAGGTTGATAGCTACTTCTTCCTCTCCCTATGAAGGTACATTGCTTGAAATTTTGATTATGATGCTTTATTATTCGATTTATAGTGTATCTCAGGGGCTAGAGTTACGGTGCCTAATATAGCTTCATGATAATATATGATATAAAATGACTTAGAAGAAAAACTTCTGGGCATAGTTCTCAGAGTGATTCTATGTCTAGCTACTTTAGCAGCAAAAAGAAGCATCTTAAACGTGGGTAGCAGTACTCCATGGGCTGTGTCTCAGATGCAAGGACAAGGACAAGGAAATTGCAACAATAGAATTGTACCCTGTAGCTTTCTGTTCTTGGAAGTAGTATGACTAGCTATCTCACCTGTCCTATCATATTCAAAAATTCCCCTTGCAATATGAGCACAATAAACTCTATGTCATCAAAGTTATCAGATTCATCATGGAAATGAGCAATGGAATTTGTACTAACGTCATTGCCTGTTAGACAGTAGTTCTCATCATCTTGAGGTACTTCTGTAAGCCTCCTTAGTGCATGTAGAACGCTCCCATTGGTTGTCTGAACCAAGGAAAATGAGGGGTAGGACCAATTCTCTTACGCAGAACTTTACGACATCACCTGACTTCTTCCATCTGACTGGCTCCAGGCTGACCCTGTGGCCATATCCTATTTATCAATCATTCATATCCGTTGGAAGTTCCCAGAAGTGTGAGAACAATGTTCAAACTCAATGATTCTCATTTCCTTTGTTTTTGGAAGTTCAACATGATTTCGCATCTCCAGTATCTCTTCAACGTTAGTACATACTGGGTATGCCAACAGGATGCCCATCCCTAGTTAAACATCTTTCATTAAAATTGTACAGTGTGTGATATTTTGGGTACTCATAAATACTCACTCTATGCTTAAACTAAATCTGTTTCACTTTAATGTTGCTTGCGACATCTATATACTGCTGCAATTATGCTATATAAAATTGCTGCAGCTATTATGAATTAATGCTTAATTTGGTAAAAATTAAACAGCACTCAGTGTGTTAATAGGGACTCAACACACCCATAATTTAAATTTAACAGAGGAGTCCGGTGAGTAGTGTTCTGTGTCCATATGTGCTAGCAACACTGGCCATTCTGCAAATGAAGTGACTGTTGCTACCCATGACAACTCCATCATTACAGCAACTGGCTCACTGCAGACAATGGTAGTTCTTACTCTCCTCAGAGAAATATTTACATGTCTTATGGAGAAATTGACATACAAAATCATTTAATATTTATGGATTAATATTAATATGTGTCTTTAATTTTACTAGTATACTTCTTTATGAAATTGGATGGGCCATAATTTGGTTTATATACGTTTAGGATTTTAATGTCATATTTCTTAATTGTTCCCATGATTATAACCCATGATTATAATAAATTACCTTCTTTACCTATTCTGATTAATTTTACTTTTATCCTATTCTGTCTGATATTAATAAAACAACACCTGCTACCTCTCTGATCCTAGTAATTGGAAAACCTTTTTTTCCCATTCTTTCACTTTAAGGTTGTGCCTATCTCTAAAACTAAGATGCATTTGTTGCAGACAACAAAAAGATGGATTTTGTTTCTTAATCTAATCAGCCAGCCTGTGTCTCTTGATTTGAAAGTTGAGGCTATTCATATTTAAAGTTATAATTGAAGTTGATTCCAGTAATTTTTTTCTGGTTGTCTTCTTATTTTTATTTTGTCTTTTATTATTTGCAGCTTCATTCGCTTAATTACTACCATATCTCAGCTATGTTTATTCTTTTCTTTTGTCCAAAGTTTTAGTTCCATTGTTCTCTATATAACTGGTTTGGTGGACAAAAATTCTGTTGCCTATTTATACCATGGAAAGTTTTTCTATCTTCTTCAAAGACTGCAGATATTTTTGCAGATATTTTTGGTACAGGCTTTTAGAACTTTGATTGCATTGTTTTAGACTCTTTTGCCTTTCAGAGAGTCCATTGAGAAATTAGATATTATGATGGGACTTGTTATTATATACAACTTCTATTTCTTTTCTCCTGCATGATCCAATAGTCTTTATTTGTTCTGTATATTTATTGTTTTATCTAAGCTATCCTGTGAGAAGTTACTTTTGTTTTCTAGTTAGTCTTCTAGGCTTCTTGTAATCTCTATGAGAATACATTGCATTAGTTTAGAGAATTTTTCTTCTATGATCTTATTGAAGAACTGGTCTAGACCATTGCCTTGAAATTCTTCTCTGATCTATATCTATCTTTATCTGTGTCTATACCTATATATGCATATATTTATATATGATTGTCTATATTCTTCATGTATTCTTAAAATTTTAAGATTTACACTTTTTATGAGGTCTCACAATTTCTATATGTTAATTTCCTGTTTTGAGATTTTTCATAGCATTTGTTTGTGTGTTCTTATTCCACTCATTAGTTTTTGAGCCCTGATAGTCTGTCTTCTATTCAAACCATTCTCCTTTTTATTTAATTAACATTTTAAAAATTCATTTTACATATGGACCACAGTTTCCCCTCCCTCCTGTATTCCCCTTCCTTTCCCTTGCTTCCCATCTGCCCCTTCCCCATTGACTTCTCATCCATCTCCATTCAGAAAGGAGGGCAGGCCTTGCATGGGCTTGAATAAAGCATGGCACATCAAGATAAGGCAGGGCCAAGCTCCTCCCCCTGTGTCGAGGTTGGGTGAGGTAATTCAGCACTGGGAACAGGTTCCCAAAAGCCAGGTAAGTGCTAGGGACATGTCTCAAACTCACTGTTAGGACCCTTACAAACAGACCAAGCTACATATTTGTCAAACACATGCAGACATTGTAGGTCAATCCCACGTAGGCATGCTATTTATTTGGCCCAGATTTCATGAGCTCACAAGAGCTCAGGTTAGCTATCTCTGTGAATTGCCCCTTCATGGCTTTGACATCCCCCCACCCCGGTTCATAAACCTCTCCTACCTTTTTTCAGCAGAACTCCCTGAGCTTGACCAGTGCTTGAATATGGATCTCTGCATCTGCTTCCTTCAGTTCCTAGATATACTCTCTGATGGCAATTAGGGTAGTCACCAAGCTGATTCTGATTAATATCAGACACCCTCTTCACTATTGCTAGAAGATTCAGCTAGAGTCGTTCTTGTAGGTTCCCTGTCATCAGGTTTTTTTTTTCCCTAACCTGGAAATGCACCTCCCATCAAGACATCTCTTTCCTTACTCTCCCTATCCATCCTGCCCCCAATCCCCTTCCTGTACCCAGACCACCCTAACTACTCCCTCAAGTTCCCCTTTAGCCCATTCCATCCACAACCATCCAGTTTACCCAGGAGATCTCTTCTATTTTCCCTTCCCAAATAAATCCTTCCATCTCTTTTTTGGGCCCTTCTTGTTATCCAGTCTCTGGGGATATGAATTGTAGATTGGTTATCCTATACTTTACTTCAAACATCCACTTATGAGTAAGTACACACCAAGTTTCTCTTTCCAGGTCTTGCTTACCTCACTCAGCATGATTTTTTATTCTAGTTCTATCGATTTGCCTGCAAATTTCATGAGGTCTTTGTTTTTCACTGCTGAGTAGTCCTCCACAGTGTAAATGTACCACATTTTCCTTATCTGTTTTTCAGTTGAGAAGCATCTAGGTTGTTTCCAGGTTCTGGTTATAATGAATAATGCTGCTATAAACATAGTTGAGCAAGTGTTCTTGTGATATAATTGAACATCCTTTGGATATATGCTCAATATTTGTCTCGCTGGATATTGAGGTGGGTTGATTCCCAATTTTCTGAGAAACTGCCGCATTGATTTCCAAAGTGCCTGTAAAAGTTTTCACTCCCACCAGCAGTGAAGTGTGCTCCCCTTGCTCCACATCCTTTCCAGTGTGAGTTGTGTGGCTTGTGTTTTTGATCTTAGCTGTTCTGACAGGTATAAAATGGTATCTCAGAATTGTTTTGAAATGTATTTCTCTGATGTCGAACAAGTTTCTAAGTGTATTTCGGCCATTTTATATCATTTTATTAAGAATTTTCTGCTTAGCTCTATATCACCTTTTTAATTGAATTATTTGAAATTTATTGTGTTGCTCCTTGAGTTCTCTACGTATTTTGAAGATAATTCTTCTGTCAGATGTGGGGTTGGTGAAGATCTTTTCCCATTCTCTAAGCTGTCATTTTGTTTTATTGACAGTGTCCTTTGTCTTACAGAGCCTTTCAGTTTCAGGGGGTCCCATTATGAATTGTTGATCTCAGTGTCAGTGCTACTGGTGTTATATTCAGGAAATAGTCTCCTTGCCAATGTGTTCACAGCTACTTCCCACTTTTTCTTCTATCATGTTCCTACATTTTCTAGTTTAGTTTTTGTGTTTTCCTTTTCACCATTATTTCAAAATTTGGTGCTCATTGATATTTATATTGCTTCAGTGAATTCTGTTTTCAAATCCTGGAATTTGAAATCCTGGAATTTTCACCATTTAATTCATGATTATACTCATGTTTTTTTTTTTGTAATCACTTAGGAGTTTATTCTTTTTAAGTTTATTCTCTTTAAGTTCACTGAGTTGTTTCCTTGTGTCTTCTTTAAACTCCTGAATTCTTTGATGAACTATTATTGTTCTCACTGAAAAAAAATAAAAGATTGAGACTGTATCCAAAAACACATAGCAAACCAAATAGTCCTAAAAAATGTTCTTCAGTGAGACTTAGTCATAGATGATCCATTTGTCGTACTTTTAAATTGAGTTTGCAAGTATTGTATTGAAAATTTTGCAGTGATAACCAGGCCAACTTTACTTTGTAGATACAGGGCTGGTTCAGAACATGTAAATATACACAATCTATCACATGAAGAGATTCAAGGATGGGGACACATAATAATCTAATTAGAGGCAGAAGGAGAATTTTGAGAAAATCCAGCATTCATTCATAATAAAAGTCCAGAAAATTCTATGGATACAAGAGCCACTTCCTAACTTAATACACAGCAAGTTCAAACCCAGCATAACCCTAAATAAAAAAAACTCAATAAATATCCACTATAATCAGTAATAAGAGAAAGATGTCTACCCTTCTCCCTCCTTTTAAATATATTGCTTTATTTCTTAACTATATAAGTATGATGAGGAAAGAAAATAAAACTAATACATATAGGGGAAAAAAAGTTCAACGAAATCATTCACAATGACCTAAAATACATCTTGGGAGTAAATCTAACTAAAGGAGCAGACTTGCACAATGAAAACTTTAGGACACTGAGTAAAGAATTTGAAGAAGATACCAGCAGATGGAAATACCCCATGGTCATGAATAGTTAGGATTAATATTGTGGATATAGCCATTCTATTAAAAGCACTTCAAGGTTCCATGATCTACATCAAAATTCCAACAAGGAGGTAGGAGATGGCTTAGTGGTTAAGAACACTTATTAGTCTTACAGAGATTCTGGTTCAATTTCCACACACGTGATGGTTGACAATCATCCGTAACTTCTTCTTCTGATGTCCAGCCACCAAACACACTAGTTGGTCCCATAAATACATGCTGCCAGAATTTTCACTCATAAGTAAATGAATAAACCCAAAAAAGTATTTTAAAAATTCATCATAGTTTTCAGAAGAAACTGAGAATAGTATCTTAATTTTCATACAGAAACGTAATCAATTATCTCTGATTCAGACCTTACAACCACCTCAAAGACCCAGGAGCACAGCCCCAGGAATACTATCAGTTTTTTTTAAAG
Source organism: Myodes glareolus (assembly GCF_982192425.1). Taxonomy (NCBI): domain Eukaryota; kingdom Metazoa; phylum Chordata; class Mammalia; order Rodentia; family Cricetidae; genus Myodes; species Myodes glareolus. The sequence goes on from NC_142039.1 coordinate 45,151,803, forward strand.
AACTTTGACATGATGTCAGCATAAGTTCTGATGATTTTTTTCTTTGAGGGTCTGACTTTTCTGATGTTTTTATCCTTCTTGGTTGCTTTAGCACTTGACAAAGCAAAGTTGCATGACAGTCCATGTCACATGTGCAAAAAAAGTTTTCCGTTGTAATATGATCCTTTTCTAGACCCCAGGATGGAGAGGAGATACTCTATAATGAAACAATGCAGTCCTTAATTCAGCTATCAGTCCATCCCTTTTATGCTAAAAGAATTACTGGGTTTGTCAGGCATGCAGGAACTGAGGGGAAAATGGTGAAATAATCTTCCAGCTTCAATTGTCAAAGAAATGGATCAACAAGAGCAACATCTGCCAAGTCTTGCAATGGTAAGGAAAGTATATCTCATAGAATAACTATTTGTAATAGAGAATGGAGGCAACATGTGTGACTGATCGTTTTTGCCCCCAAGAGTGCATGTTAGATATTCTTTCACATTCCCATCTATAAGCAACATAGCCCGTACCAGTACCTCTGGGAAGATTATAAGACGGCAAAATATTGAAAAATAAAGTCAATTAGAAAATTTTCTCTGTGTGTCTACAGTTTTGTACAGCCTAAAATGACTAAATCCAGTTTCTGTAGCAATATGATTCCCAGTTTTAAGGGAAAACTGAAGTAACATGTGTATGGACTACGTGCCCCGGAAGTATGAGATCATTGTAGTCAGGAAGACTGGTAGTGGAAAGAAATTAGTGTGTCAGGGTATTTTTTATTAACAGTTCAATTGTCCCTTATTATTGATTATCTCTAAATATACATTGAATAAGCGGAAGAGAAAATAAACTTGTGAGTTTGGAAAGAGAATTCTAATTGTTTATTTTCTTTCTTGTGTATAATATTTTGGTTATAAATATACAAAATTTGGAGAGCTCCTGACAAACTTTATTACATAAATAAATTTTACTCTGGATTCCAAATGTAAAAGAAACCCAATATTTGTTGAATGTTGTTCAGTTATGTGACAGGCACACTCAGACACTGCCTGTCAGAGAACTCACTTTACTGCTCTTCCATATAGACTAATTTGCATTCATTTGTTCTGATTCTGTTTTAACATTAATCTCCACATTTCATGTACAACAAACATTTAGACTCATTTGTAGGAGTCTTCAATAAGGGATGAGAGTAGATAAATCATCACATCCGTCTGAGACTTGAATATTGGATCATGTTTTCTATAATTTTATTTTGTGATAAAGATGAAAATAAATTCTGAATATCTCTATTACACTTTTTAGTGGTATGAAAAATGAGTCTATGTCATATTTGCCTCCTCTTTAGAATTGTAGATATTCCTGGAAGACTTTTTTTTTTCTAGATTCATTTCCTTATTGAACAGAGATGGGAAAGCTATTGTATTTCACAGGTAAACATAATATCTTACTTATAGAGTGCAGGCAAGAAACTAACTCTGTTAGTATAAACATGATAATAGAATAAGAGGTGCAAGAAGGTTCTCCTGTATTTCTCTTCAGAATATCATTTATCTTGCCCAAAATACCACAGTGAACAAGATAGGTCTGGAAGGATTAGAGTAACAGTGACAGGAATGTCAATTGGGCTTGTCAAGTGCTGAAGTAATTGTAATGGGATAATTAAAGTAGGATTATGGAAATAGTTCATAGAAAGAAGTATTTGGGGAGAACTGCAATGGCTTTAACATGGACTCTTAAAGCATTTTTTAAAAGTATATGGAAACCCACTGCTATAGACAGTTAAAAATATATGCACATATGAAAGGAATTTAAAAAGAATCATCATATAACAGGGAGACAATGTCCCAACTAGACATCTTATGACAGCAAATAAAATTTCCCATGCCAGAAACAGGTCACATTTTGTTGAGCAATTGATCAAAGGGATCCTGTTGACCCCAAAGCACTACAGGCTATTGCCAAGGCTATTCGTTGTTATCCATAACCTGATGGTAAAGTCTTATTGTTGAAAATGACATCTACTGTGGAAAAGTTGAGCTGTCACCCACCTAGTAACTTTAACTCTACTGACTTTTATATATGGTATTTGAAGGTATTCTTCATACAAATAGATGAGTCTAGTAATCATGAATATCACTTAGCTATAAATCATAAGACCTAAATCAGAGACCTGCCTTCAAGATACACTTGTGCAATAGTGTCACAGATATAGTACGAGTCACCAATCATTTTTTAAAAATTTGATTTAAAGTCCATTTTATGAGATGTACCCCACGCCTGACATTCCTAAAGTGAGAAAGAACCTGAGTCATAAGACTCATAAGTCATGGGTCCAAGGGAAAACATACTACTGTTGTTCTGATATAGGAACATAGCAATTAAATGATTCCTAGTGACATTTTACTATGCTCAGAATCAGTGCATTGGTCAATCCTCATCAGAGAAGCTTTTTTTTTTTTTTGCACTAGATGAGAATCAATACAGGGATCCACAACTGGACAATGTCCAAAGAGTAAGAGAGATTGTAGCACCCGGTTTTAAATGTGATGTATGCATCAAACTCTTTTCCTCAAGGCTCAGGGATCTATGCAAAAAAGAGAGAGAGAATTTTTTAATAGACAAGTGATGTATGACACCAAGGGAATAGTGTGGTCCTCATATAATGGGACTGATGGACATATGAACTCTCAGTGCCTGTATGGAAGCACACATAAAACCTGTGAATGTTCAAACCAGGATTACCAACACAGAGATGGGGCAGTTGAACTTCGGGTATCATCTTTAACCAGTAACTTATCTAAAATTATTACTTGCCAGCAAAGGTAAAATTAGTTTGTTTGTTTTTTTTTTTCAATTGAATGGGTATGTCGGGGCAGATCCCATGCACAGGAGTGGCTGACTGACACAAAATGAAATACATGGCTTTGCTACTGTTATTATTTTTGTTTTGTTTTGTGGAATTTTGTTTCATATTATTTTGTTTGGCTATATTTTGTCCTGCTGTTTCTATTGTTGGTTTTGATTCTCTTTCTGTTTTGTTTTGTTTCTTTTCTGAGAAAGAGACAAATATAGGGAGATGAAGAAACAGAAAGAAGGATGGAAGGGAGGAAGAGTATTAAATGGGGAGAATATGGAAAAAGTTAGGGAAAGAAAGACATTATTATTGAAACAAATTATAAGAACGAAAAAACAAAATTTCTAGAGAAGATTTGATGGAAGATTGGATGTGATATTAATGTGTTTCTAAGGGGATATAATGTCAAGAGAACAATTCATTCAAGAGAAGAAGAGGTGCAGATATTTGTAACATGATAAAACAGTATCACTGAGAATATTAATCACTTCAAGCAGTTCTTTAGTGGAATAGTCAGTATCGTTTTCATAAATGGGCACAGAACACTAGTAACTGGACACTCATTGTAAATTATGGAAGTATTGAGCTTCTACTAATGTGTTGAATGCTCCCTTGCTGCAAAAGCTGCCTTAATTAGAGTATAGATTCCTGCAATCTTGAAATTCATCAGAAACAGTGAATAGTTGGCTATATAAATTGAGGTAGAAATAATTACACGTAAGTGGATTTAGCTTAAAGTAGGCATTGATAATCATGTCTACCAAACATTGTATGGTAAACATTTTTATAAAGAATGATATTAAGCTTATGGTAGGTATCTTTCTGGGACACATGTTGTATACTAGAATTGTAGGCTATCACCCAAGCTTTTGAAATTTGCGTTGAACTTATATGGTAAATGCCAAATGAGAGCCTCTACATGTGAGAACTGTTCATTAAGCCTTGGGCCCTGTAAACAGCCAAGAGGAAATGGTAAACAGGATATGACTGTAGACTCAGCCTGGAGTCAGACACAAGAAGGTAGGTAGTGTAGCGAAAGTTCTGCAGATGAGAATGGGCCCTCTCCTGACCAGTGTAAGCAATAGGAGCTGCCTATACCAAGACAGCTCAGTGATCCTCGGGAAGTGCCTCAAGATGATAAAAACTAATGACTTGTGGGTAATGACATTGATATGAATTCTGTTTTTCTACTGCTATGATCAATCACCCAACAAAAATGCCTCTGTGAGAAAGAGTTTATTGTAGCTTATGCTTCAAGGAGACACAGTTCATCATTGTTCGGTAGGTGAGGTGGCTGGTCACACTGCTCCCACAATTATGAAGCACAGTGCTGTGAAGGCTGTTGCTCCTCTTATTTTGTCATTTTCCTTCAGTGAGAGAAGAAACCTGTTATTCACTAATAAGATATCTTGACCTTTAGGAGGGTAGATTGGCATAGTGACTATGAAAATTCGTATGGAGTTTCTTCAAAGAGCTAGAACAGATCTACTATATAATCCAGCTATACTACTCTTGGGCTTCACAGAAAGAACTGTGTGTCTTAACACAGAGATACTTATTCATTCATTCCATTGAAGTTCTATTCACTATAGCCAGAAAATAGAAAGAACCTGACTGTTCATCAGCTAATGAATGGACAATAGAGATATTGCACATATACACAGTGGAATATTATTCAGTCGTAAATAAATCTGAAATTCTTAGGTACATGGGTGAAACTGCAAAAATAAGTCATTGTGAAAAAAGTATTCCAGAGCTGGAAAGACAAATGTTTGATTTTATCTTTAATATGTAGATCCTACCTTAGGATATTTAGATATTGGATTTAAATAGTGTCTGTGGAATTTACTAAACTAACAAGTGACCATAGATAAGGATAAGAAGGACAGTAGAATGCAAACTAACTAAAAGGATGAAGGAAATGATAGAAGAGGAAGCTTTATTTGAAGTGTGTGATGGGGTGCAAGGGTAGAAAACAGAAATAGAGAGGTACCATTAACATTAAAATTCTTTGGAAAAGCTATATGCAATTGTAGAATCTTCCAAAACTACACATGTATCAAGACTATCAATTGAGTTATTTTATGTAGTGAAATAATTCCTCTTCTACATCCTACTTTTGCTATCAAACAAAAAGCCTGGTCAGATGTGGTTTACCTGTGTTGGAGGTACTGGCAAGTAGATTATCACAGACCCTTTAAATAATGAAAAGGAATGCTATCACTCTTGAATTTCTTCTGGAAAATATCAGTAAGATCTTATTGCCAGGCATTTTGCATTTGAATCATGGAAATATCTAGCCTATACTAACCCAGAAGTTTCATTCTCTCTGAATGGCTATCACAGTGCTAGAATGTACTGTTCACTCTTCTAGTTAGAAAAGTAATTAAGGTTTTTTTCTTCTATGCACTATACTAGTTACAGTTTAAATTTACCTGCAATAAATACACATTGATGTAATAGTGAAGCAAATGTTATGAGAGTAGCCAGCTGCATTTTCCTGAACTTAAGACCATCAATAAAAGCAGAATTCATGATTGGCATTGTCAATTTATCTAAAAAAAAAGTGTGATTAGATAGATCATAAGGGTCTACTAGTTTATTTCTGATAAATGTTAGAGTAATTAAACTGTCCCCTAAATACTTTTCTTCATATCCACAGATAAATGAAGCTTTCAACACTCATAAGAAAAGAGGGTTTATATATATATACACACACACATATATATATGTATATATGCATATGTGTGTATTCATTTATATACACATATATATTCATATATACAAATATATTCATATATGTTAGTGTATCATTCTTAAGAAAGTATTTTCTGGACCATACAAAATCTTTACGAGCAGGAATCACAACCATGACTGGTACCATAACATTTGTACAAGATGAAGCTTAACAAAATTCCAGAACAGAGTCCTATCCCTAGCTCATAAGCTTTGCAAATTGGTGGTTTCTGTGGAAGGAGTGTCAGTTTTCTAGAGGGGGATATAGCTCTGATAGGCTGTCCATGGCTTTATATTCATATACTTACTTGTAGCAATATGGGAATTTAGTAGGTTGCAAAAGTACAAGATGTTGGGTGACAAAGTGGTGAAGGAGTATGAGAGTAATTGAGAGGAGAGAGTATGGGATAGATTTGCTCAAAACATTATATGCATGCAGTAAAAGCTTGAGCAATAAATAAAAATAAAAATGAAAAGAAATGGTGTGTATGTTGTCTTATTATTGTTTTGTAACTACTCCATTAAACATTTCAAATATAGTGCAATCACGATAGAATATACTTTTTGTTTTTCTGTAATCAATCTTCTTAAATATTTTAAATTCAAATTGTTTTATGTCACCCTCCTTTTTTCCTTCCCCCAGCTATTTTCCCTCTAGCCCTTCACATGTACTTTCACCTGCAGGATGATAGCTGATGTGGGATGTCTCTCTGCATACTGTGAATATGTTTATTACCATTGGCTAATAAAGCAGCTGATTTGGTCACTAGTTAGGCTGAACAGAGATAGGTGGGAAATTCAAACAGAAAGACAGGGACAAAGAAGGTTGAGTGAGGGAGATGTTGGCAACTGCTGCAGAAGCAAGATGTGAGGTAACATGTCACAGGCCTTGTGGTAAAATGTAGAATAATAGAAATGAGCTAATTAAAGCTGTAAGAGCTAGTTAATAATATGCCTGATTTAAGAGGCCAAACAGCTTGTAGTTAATATTAAGCCTCAGAGTGGTTATTTGGGAACTGGCAGGTGGGAGAGAAACCTGCAGTTACAGATACTCTGTTTTTCTTTGATTATATTTGCATATGCATGCACAAATGCATACACACACTCTGTTGAGTCTGCTTTTATAGACTGTGTGTATCTTACGTCTATAGTTTAGAAAATGTCACAGAAAGGGGGCTTGGAAATATTCTAAGAGGCAGAATACATGGAAGTCTTTAGTCTCTCTTGGAAATGGATGAATAAAGGGATCCAGAACAATAGCAGTGTCAAAAGCTATGCCAGTGTGAAAGTGGTGAACTTTTCAGTGTCATATCAATAGACAAAGAACTATAGTTATGTGTTGAGTCCTAGGAGATGGTAAGCAGCCTCTTCCAAAATGATTACCTTTATTAGTTGCTCAATGCAGAAAGTTTTGCCTATAACTGTTTTTACTTTTATTTTAGCATCACCAATAAGACGTAACTTAGTACTAAGATAAACAGTCTAGCATATATTCCTTCAGTCATCTCATGGTTAGGGTATACTTTTTCTACTCATGAATGGTGTCTTCTTGCAAGTCCCCATCTGTACAATTTTTGTTTTTATATATGATTTTGGTACTCTGGGTCTGTAAGACAGTAGCTGTTATATTGATATAATAGAAGCTTGTAGAGGATGAGCCAGGTCATTGAACACCCAAAAGGTCCTCCAAGCAAGAATGAGCTCATTATTTGTATTCAGAATTTAAGGAGATTAAAATAAACAACAGCATCGACAAAAACAAAATTAACTACAATTAAAAGAAAAATGTCTCATTGTTATATCAGTGATTTCCTCCAGTGACCTCAGTTAATGGGATGCATTATCATATTTGAATTTTTACAGTAACTGTCATTCTCTTGGTCAATTTTGATTCTTTTTTAGGGAGGGGTGCATATGGACAATCGAATCTTTGGGGGAGAAATCAAGCTAGAGTCAATGGAGAGCAAGAACATTCTTACCTGCCGCAAAAGATATTCCTTCACAATGTTCCATGGACTTCATTGGTCAGACTTGTGTGATAAAAGGGTGCACTGTTGGATGAATATGTCCAAGCAGTAGACCTCCTTCTAGATGATTTTCTTTCATGGAAAATAATGTTCCTCAGATAAAATCTGTAGTAGTATATTTACCCAGCAGAAGGAATGCTAAATCATTTTAGCCTTTCGTTCCCTCAGCATACATTTAGAGATTAGTATGCATTGGTTTTCATTGGGCTGTCATTCACCAATGCAGTGTCCTGAGAAACAAAAATAAAACAACACCATTGGCATGGCTTCCTTTAATTAATAAAACCCTTGTTCAGACTTGATAGCCTTCTGGAGAACACAGACCCTAGCACTCTATTAAAATTTAATTTTGAAAAATAGATATTTTTGATATAATATATTGTGATCAGGGTTTCTCTTCACCATACCCCTCCCAGGTCCTCCCTGTCTCCTTTCCCTTCCAGCTCCACACACTTTCTGCCTCTCCTTAGAAAATATACAGACATCTAAGGAATAGTAATAAAATAAAACAAAACCAAATTGGAATAGAACAAAACAAGCAAACAGAAAAAAGTGCCAAAGAAGAAGCATAAGAAACATACAGAGGCCTGGTGCACACCAGAACTTGGGAGGCAGAGGAAGGCAGATCTCTGTAAGTTTGAAGTCAACTTGGTCTACAAGAGCTATTTCTAGGACTGGCTCAAAAGCAGCATAGAGAAACCCTATCTTGAGAACTTAGACAACAATGAGGACACTAAGAGAGACTTACATAGATCTATTCTACATGTGAAATATAAAAAGACAAGATCTCCTGAGTAAATTGAGAGCATGGAGACCTTGGGGGAAGGTTGAAGGGGAGTGGAGAGGTAGAGATGGGAGCAAAGAAAAATGTAGAGCTCAATAAAAATCAATTTAAAAAATTAAAAACAAAACAAAACAAAAAAGAAAGAAACACATACAGAGACAGAAACACACATTTACACACACAGGAATTCCATAAAAATATGAAACTGGAAGTCATAAATGACCTATACGGTTTTAAATAAAGTCCTGATTTAACAATATTGGAGAAAGAACCCATAAAGATGTCGATGAGTTTGTTTCATGTTGGCCATCAACTGCTTGAAATACAGACTTTACTGAAGAACATTTAGTTTCTCCAGTGAGACTGTCTTGGAGGGAACAAATTTTTTATTTGTGAATAAAAGTATTTACTTATTTAATTCATTTCATCAATAAATTGATATTTATTATATCAATTAGAGATAGCATGTGGGTTATGATTGGGGTCATATGTCTGCTTCTTTCAGCTCTAGGACCCCATCTGATGTGGACCCTATGCTTGCTGCCACAGTCTCTGAGTTCATAACCATGCCAGCCTTTTTGTGTCCATAAGGCCTTGATTCCTTAGTGTTCTCCAAGCCTCTGGCTCTTCACACCTTTTCTACTTCTTCCATGGAGTTTCCAGAGTCCTGAGGGGAGGGATTTGATGGAAATATTCCTTTTAGGGCTGAGTGTGCCAAGCTCTCTCACTCTGTACACATGCCTAGCGGGGTATCATCTGGGACAGACTACTTTTGTGGCAGTGGCTGAACAAGGTATTGATCTATGAGTATATCAGAGTTTCATTAGGAGTCATTTTATTAGGATACTCCTTTCATTTTATTACTATGTTCCTTTGCCCCGCCCCTAAGCACCACTGGATATAGGTTCCAGCTCAAAGAGGGGCCTTACCTCAAGTCAGACTTTGGTTGACTACTTCCACATGCTTTAGGCCACCATTGCAGCAGCATGTATACTGTAGGTATGTCACTATAGTAGATGGAAGGCTTTGTAGTCAAATTGGTGTTTGATGGAGGAGGGTCATCTGTCTATATGTTACTTTTATTGGTTAATAAAGAAACTGCCTTGGCTTTTTGATAGGGCAGGAATTAGATAGGTGGAGTAGACCGAACAGAATGCTGGGAAGAAGGCAATGAGGCAGTCACCATGACTCTTCTCTCCTAGAGGGACACAGGTTAAGATCTTTCCCAGTAAGCACTACGTCGTGGTGCTACACAGATTATTAGAAATGGGTTAGATCAATATGTAAGAGTTAGCCAATAAGAGGCTACAGAAAATGGGCCAGGCAGTGTTTAAATGAATACAGTTTCCATGTAATTATTTCAGGTGTAAACTAGCCAGAGCCCGGTGGCAGGAACGCGGCCTGCCGTTCCCTTTACAGGTGTTCATCTTTTTCCTCTAGTTAAGTGTACCTCCCATTACTGTGAACATTAGTGCATGTGGCTACAGGTTCTAGGTAGGCACCAGATCCACTTCTCTGTGTTCAATGAGTTTTATAGGTGTTGTATTCAATAATAAGGTTTACCATTTGTTTGGGGACTTCCATGGAACTCCTTCAGCCTACAACTCAGTTAGATCTGACCCATTCCTGGTACTAGAAATCTTATTTGGCATCAAGGACCTCAATCTCCTCCATTATTTGGAAATTTAATTTAGATAACTTTCATATTTGTATATATTTTGGGAAGGTTTTAATGAATTAGGTTTCCATACAACCCCTCCAAATAGTCACTCTATTAATATTCTCTAAATCTTTGCTTTGAAATCAACTTAGTCTTTGCCATATTTCCTTTGAGTGATCACCTTTTCTTTTTCCTTTTCATCTATCTTCAATGATTTCACACTGAAAAAACTGAATCTACCTAAAAGTCTCTGTCACTGAGATCTAGCAAAGTGTCCCTTGCTGTAAATGTCATCCTATGTTGAATCCCTGGCTAGAATGGAGATGATCTACATAGAAACTCCAAACTCTACCACTTGTGTATCAGCATGTTACCTGAACACTTACAAAATTCGTAGTTTTGACAGGTCCAGAAGAGTAGGGAGATCATGAGCTCCTCATTCATGTTTGAACATACCAAAATACCATCCACTCTCAGTTTTCCAATAAGTTGATGAAGCAACCACAGCATTTTCCACATCAGCAACAGTAAGGATTTTATGCTTAATGGTATCTGTAGTGTACTAGACAATGAATACAACCTAATAATGTCCCTAGATGTACACTGTTAATATCTCTAACATTCCCATCCATATGTGATGTATTCCATATTCACGACTTTGGATAACTCTTTAAATTACAGAAGGCATTGAAGTTGTAATTAAATTAGATAAATTTTTCTTCCTTACTCAACATGTTTTGCAGGCTAAAATTGATCAATCTATTTTCTGTTATCAGTTTGTTCCCCAAATATTTTGCAAATAAGGGGTAAGTAGAGAAAGACAAGGTCTCCTGAGTAAATTGGGAGCATGGGGACCTATGGGAGGGGAAAGGCAGGAAGGGGAGAAGAGAAAAATGTAGAGCTAATAAAAATCTATTTAAAAAGTGAAAAAAAAGAAAATAAGGGGAATAAACAAAGTTATTTATGGACTTGGATGTGCAGCAGGAACAAAATTTTGATTTGGTGTTCCTAGTGCTTAAAATGGATGAAATGCTAACTGCTGAAATATTTTCCCTGGGTTCAATCTCTCTCAAATGTTAGTTGTCTATAACACATATATTTTTAAAAAATTGGGCTGGAGAGATGGCTCAGAGGTTAAGAGCATTGCCTGCTCTTCCAAAGGTCCTGAGTTCAATTCCCAGCAACCACATGGTGGCTCATAATCATCTGTAATGAGGTCTGGTGCCCTCTTTGGCCTGCAGGCATACACATAGAATATTGTATACATAATAAATAAATATTAAAAGAAAAAATTGAAGAGAATGGTAGCTTCTGAATTTGAGATGTAAATTCTTATTATTTTATTTCTTATCAATGAACATTTAACTGTGTAATTTCATGAGTTACAGAGTCCACAGAGAACCCTTATAGCTAAATATATGAACTCATGGTGTTCATACATGTACTTATTCCAATTAGTTTGGTTATTTGACAAAAGTATTCACATTTGCTCAACAGAAAACTCACTTTCTGTATTGTTTCATGTAACAGATTTTTATATTTATTTGTTCTGATTTCATTTTAATCTCTATTTCCGCATTAAAGTTTGGAGTCATGTGACATGACCTTGTAATAAATCATGTGAGGAGATAAAGTATGAAGTTTAAGTAGAGGATCAGGTCCTCTTTTAAATTTATTGTGTGATCAACATTTGAACATATTTTGAAACTCTCTACACTTTTAGGAGCATTGAGAAACAGTTTAGGACTCTAAACTAGAATTCTAGAAGAACTGCATTTCTGAGAGGATTCCTTGTGGCAAGATGTTATTCCTTTTGGGGTACACGGTTGGATAGTTACTCAAGTGTAGAGATCAGCTCTCAATTGCTATGTGGAGAAAAAAGAAACGACCTTTGTAAGCACAAACATGGTTATGGTGAGTGGTGCGGGAGAGACGCCTCTGTGTCTCCTAAGACTGTCTCTTCTCCTGACTGAAGTGCAAACCAGAGAGGTTGACAAGGACCAGAGCAACAGTGACTGAAGTGAAAACTGAGCTTCTAAAGGGCTCCTGAGGAAGGATGTGTAAAGAAAAGAGGGTTCCAGAAAGAAGTGTTTGGATAGCTTGGAATGGCTTCAAAGCAAAGTCTCCAGGGACAGGTTGGTGGAGGGATATATGTGTCTCTAAAGACTGAGATGTCAAGAACACAGTTCCGTGAAAGAGAGGAAGTGATCCAGGTGTTAGTAGTGAACCTGTTGCTGTGGGTAAGGAGATGCCATCTGTAGGAGCCAATACACACATTTCATTTGGAGAATGGTTGCTATTGCTAGCATATATGGGCATAAAACACTGCCGACTAGATGCCCCCACCATAAAATTATGGATGTAATGACTCTATCAATGAGCTGATTGCTGCTGTTTTGGTAAACATTCACCTAACTGAGTGTAAATTCTCGACAACTGTGGAATTCTTCAGAGATGGTAAGCAGCAGAATATAGATATAGACATAACAACATTAAAATGACATGGATTTGGTTTTAGCTAGGCATGGGTAATTATGACTACCAAACATCATAACATGTAAAATTTATGATAATTGATGTGGCAATATGTCTAACCTGTTCAAATGCAGGATGTGTGCTAGTGTTGGGGAGAATTACTTGTGGAGATGAAACTATGTTGAACTTACGGTATTATGGGAAATGAGAGTCTTTCGGTAAGAACATTGTTCTCCCAGCTCTGAAACCTTTCAGCGGACATGCATGGCTGATAAGTAAGATATGGCCACAGGGTCAGCCTGGAGCCAGTCAGACATAAGAAGGCGGTGATGTCACACACTTCTGTGTAAGGGAATGGACCCTGTCCCCAATTTACCCCAGTACAGGACAACCAGTGAGAGTCTACTTTACAAAGATTGATCAATGGCCTTACAAAATTGCCTCAAGATGACGAATATTAATGTTTCATCACGTAGTGAACTAAGTGATGAAATTTGCTAAAATTCCATTTTCTTTGATATTATGAATATTATTAAGAAAATCTATCCCTTTCCTGACGTGAAGTTTAGTGTGGTTCATACTTCAAGAAGACACTTAAGACAGCAAGACAGGTGAGACAGCTGGTCATACTGCTTCCAGGATCAAGAAGCTGCAGGGTACAATATTGTTGCTGACATCCCCTAGTCCTTGTCGTTCCATCCGGGCAATTCCTTGCCACTGAAGTAGCCAGATAACAAATCTTTCTGAGGGTAATGTCTAGAGCTTTGTCTCTAAAATTATTCCTAGTCTGTTGCCAGTCTACATTAGGGGTCACAACTTTAATCACTGGGATGCATGATAAAGTGGAGTGGAAAACATCATAATCAGAACTTCAGACAATAATAATCCTTCACCGGGAGAGGACAAGAACTACTAAACTGTGTAAACAGTAGAGAAGTTCTGCACCATAGCCTCGTATGTTATTCTTAATCCTTTTAATTTAAAAATGAATATGAACATACTGACAATGTATTTCTTTAGCTAAATAAGGCAGTGTGGGGCATATGTTGTTTTTTACAACTTTGTACTTTGGAGGATACAAGTGAAATAACTACTGTGAGTTTTCATTATTTATCATACCTTAATAATAGGAGCTTTGCTTGCTTACTTGTTTAATGTTTCAGGAAAATACTCAACTCAATCCAATGTTCATTTGTTTGCTGCAGATAAAACTGGGCATTCGTTGAGTCTGATAACTAACTATCTGTAGGGTTCCACTGTATGAAGGTAGCATCTAATATTGTACAGATTTGGAAGGCCATGGGCAAGCGAAGATGGCAATTAGCAATTTGAAAGCAGTTATCTAGCATGGTTGGAAGAAGTATTAGCTTAAATCTCAAGGTTACTGAAATATTTCATGAATTATTTACTTTGTTTCCTATGACCTGTAAAACAGTGGGGCTCCATTGGCCATAAAATACAGAATATTGTCAGTGAATCGGATGCAAACAATATTAAATATAAGAGACTATGTAATGAGAAGCCACATGTGCTGAGACAGGTGAAAGGTTTCAAAGTTACAGTTGGGTTTTATAGTATTATGTGGTACTATGATGGCCACTGCTGGGAAGTGTCTCTAAGAGACTTGCTCAGTCCAGGAGGGCCATTACCAACCCAAGCCAGATACATAGATTCACCTAAGAGTGGCGACGCTGCTACAAGAACACACAAACATGTTGGAATTTGATTGAAGCACAGTTTTATAGGCTTTGCCTACCTTTATAATTTACAGGAAACAGAAGAATTATCAGAGAGACTGTGTATGTGACATGAAATTCGCGAGATTCTTCATGGCTCAGAAACAGCTCTGATGATTTACAACATAACATGAACCCATAGTAATGACCTAACAACGAGGTAAATACTACCTATGTACCTAGGTTGATCATTGTTGTAATGAGGCTATTAACTAATGATGGGTGAGAGTAATGGTGTCCTCAACTTGAATTCCAGACATTGCTTCTTCCTGCCCCCTAGCAGTGTCTGGCCTTGGGGATGATGTGCTGCACTATATAGGAGGTGGAAAGTTAGCTGGAGACGGGACTTGGTCAAACAGCTTCCCTGAATCAGCGGTGAAGCTGTGGTGGGACTCCACAGAGATGCAGCTGTCCTTGACTCAACCACGTTCCTGTAAGTAGCTCTTCTCCCAACTTCCTCCAGTTGACCTTAATCATTGCATGATTATACAAAGCTGGTTTGGACAGTTTTCTTTTTACAGTGTTATTTCCCCCATATATGAAGGGAATCCATATTTTTTAATACCTGACCCAGAGAAGGAAAGGATAAAGTAAGAAGTACTTTCTAATCATTTCTCTAGATAGCATCTATACAGCAACTCTTAGACCAGTGGTTCTTAGAGTTGTATGTCTACACAACACTGGATGACACATAAAGTTTTAGAACATGGAATAATAAATTTCACAAAAATCAGAATTTTAAACATTGAAACTTTTAACTGCAATGAAACCATACGAGCATATACGTAGAATTTCTAACAATTACAGA
Source organism: Myodes glareolus (assembly GCF_982192425.1). Classification (NCBI taxonomy): domain Eukaryota; kingdom Metazoa; phylum Chordata; class Mammalia; order Rodentia; family Cricetidae; genus Myodes; species Myodes glareolus. Next base: position 45,166,865 of record NC_142039.1, read on the forward strand.
AGGAAAAAGTTGCATCCACTCATTACTGGGTTTCTGCTATGAGTTGCTTGACTGGAATGATGTATTCATATTTTATCCTGAGGACAAGTCAATGGCGATAACAAATATATATTTATACAGCATTAAAATTTCATTCAAGGCAAATACTCTTTCAGAATGCATAAAGCCTGAGCAAGTTTACACAAGAGCAAATATCAGAGCAGCAAGGGAACTGAACACACAATCCTCTACCCCTGAAGCCATAGGCAATTGTTGAGAGTGGAAAAGATAGTTTATTAAATGTGTATCCCCTCATAATTTGAACATGCTCTGGTATAAGACCGTACATCAAAGAATATTTGGTTAGCACAAATTGGTCTGAAATGTTTTGATTTTGTTTTTCTAATGACACAGAGTTGTATGAGTGAGGGAGTTGCATGGTACATGGGTCTGGGAAGAGTTGGGGGAATGTGAACTGAACATCAGAACTTACAAAAATTCTTAAAGAACAGAAAAGAGAGTATAATTGCTTATATTCCCTTTTGTTTACAAGCAAGATGGATTGTCAGTAAGGATAAATTGAATTTTATGAAATGGCAAAACAATATTATTAGCTTCTGTTAGGTTTTTAAAATCCTATAGATGATAAATGAGAGAGTGTGTATGTGCGTACCTGTGTGTGTGTGTGTCTGTGTCTGGGGTGTGTGTGTGGAGTGTGTGTGTGTGTGTGTCCATATGTATGTATATGTGTGTGTGTAACATTTTGTTTTACTTTTAAAAGGTGCCTGGCAATCTTGCATACTACAGAATATTTTTATTTATTATTTCCATGAATAAAAGTTATCAATTCCCTAATTTTCAGTTGCACATTTCCAAATCCATTTATCAAAGATTTTGTTTATCAGAAGTTTTTTTCAGACTAGTGTCACTAAAAGTAATAGAATTTTCTTTGCAATAAGTACATACTGATTTAGCGCATTGAAAGTGCAGAATATTGATATGTTCATCATTCAAAAGTAAATTGATGATGATACCAATCTTGGTCATTATAAAGAAAAATTTTAAAACTGTATGTTATACAAAATACGTAAATATTGAAAAAGGCGAAAATGTGACATTATGGTTCAGAATTATTCATTTCAGATTGTGGCATAACTCTACATTTTTAGTATTACTGAACAATTATGTGTTTGTTCCCATCTAACTCAAATATAAAGCTAATTCGCAGAGCTGCCCTTTTTACACTGGTGCCCCAAACTGATCAGACAAATTTAGATCCTGTCTCAGTGGTTTAGAGCTATAGCTGCTTTTGAACAAGACTTGTGTTTGGTTCTCAGCACTCCATGGCTACTCACAACTGTATGTAACTCTAATTCTCAGAAATTGCACGCCTTTGTCTGACATGTAACACTGCTATACATAAAATAAAAACCAATATATTTTCAAATGCTACAAACTCATAACATCTCTTATTACAGAAAATCATCAGCAATTCACTAGACATTAAATGGTTTGAACAGAAAGGCTTGAACAGCCTGCCTCGACTTAAATTAAGCTCCAAATGCTTTTAGAATACAGAACACTCTTGGGTGTAGTTTTAATAAATTGTAAAAAGGACATTCATGATTCAAAATAGAAATCTGAGAAAATATGATTACTTAGGTTAGTTTTCCCGTTGAATTACTCCTACAGTGTTCGAAACAGTTTTTTGGTAGGAGGCCACTTTGACCATATAAGGCTTCCCCATCGACAGGATCACTTTTCATAACCCCACATGAATATATCTCAGAGTGGCTCTTCTTCTTTAACAGGGACACTGCTCCTACTCCTGGTGTCCAACCAGCTTCTGTGGGAGAACGTGGCGTCTGTACCCATGTGCGCAATGAGGAATGGTCGCTGCTTTAATTCCTTGAGAGACATGTTTGATATAGCAGGCAGTCAATCTCATGAAATCAGCCAAAAAGTTTCAGAAACGTTCACTGAATTTGTAAGTACCCCCCACTGACTTCTGGCTTCATAACAAATCAGGCCTCCATCACAAGGACTGTGATACAGCCTAGCCTAAAGGAAAGCACGCCATGGTCTAAATCTGAAACAGGCGTTCCTTCTCAAAAGATAAGAAAAGAGCAGCTATTGAACTGTGGAGCAAGTAAGAGGACAGTTGCAAGAAATGCAGACTATTAACTGAAACACTACTACTTTAATGTTCATTTATTGTTTGGCTTTCATTTTAATTCTCTATTATGACATAAAGACACGCAAGGGATAACAAAAAAATATTTTTCGTTTCCGTTACCTAGTGGGCTATTCATCACTCCTATCACTTTATCCATTTACTTGTTTGTTTGTTTTATCTTTTACTGAGAATAGATATTTTTCTCACAAAATACACACTAATAGCCTGTTCATCTCCCTCTATTCCTCCTAGATCCACCCCATGTGCCCCACTCTGGGTCCACTCTCTTAATGTCTCTCATTAGGAAAAAACAGGCTCCTTAGGGAGAGCAAGAAAGTAAGATAAGATAAAAACAAAACTAATACATCGGAATTGGACTAAACAAACAAAGGAAAAGAAAAAGGCTCAAGAGGAGGCACAAAAACCAAAGACCATCTTACTCATACACTCAAGAATCCTATGAAACTGTAAACAATAATAGACACAAAGGGCCTGGTGCAGACCAGCACAGGCCCTGTGCACCCTACCTCAGTCTCTGATTTTATATGTGTTTAAATTATGTTGAGTTTAAATATGTTTAAATTATTTTCTTTTGAGAGGGGGTTTCTCTATACTTTTCGAGCCTGTCCTGAAACTAACTCTTGTAGACCAGACTGGCCTCGAACTCACAGAGATCTGCTGCGGGAGCTCCTTTCCGTATTTCCTTCCTCCCCACCTTCATCCCTTCCCCTCTCCGCCTGATTGTACTATTCTCGCCCCTCTGCTTCCACTGGACACTACAGCCTTGTAATAAAGGAAACTGCATTGCAGTGACTTGTAAGCATTCAATAGAGCTAAAGTCATTTGGGGAAAGTCGGCGAGAGCAAGAAAATTAATAATTGCTCATCAGATGCCCAAATGTTAGAAACTATTTTTAAAGAATTAAAAAATAGTTGATTTACTACCAAAGAGGTCTGGCATTTGCAGGGCAATTGGTTAGGTATTCATGATGAAGACACATTGAAGTTTGTATGTTAGATGTTCTACTCTCATCAATGAAGTCACAATCAGTGACATGTTTACATCAATGGGCTGTGAGAACTCAGCTCAATGTTTGCAAAGACTGGTGCTCCTATCAGGGTTTAAGCTTTATTTTGTCCTAACCAATACAATATTATTCTACATTCCTAATGAACTAGGTGAAATATTCTTGTGTAGGTGCCAAGGTATTTGCCAGGCATGTCATACATGGTGGCATTTGTTACAAATGGCACATGAAACAATAGTGATTTAGAGCATTGGTAGCTTTAGCCCCTGCTTCTCAAATCAGAACTTCTAGAAAGACTGTAAATAGTGAAGAGGATTTGGGACATTTGAAAGTTAGATGAATATGAACTGATAAAGCTTAAAGTGTAGTTAAAAGTATTCCCCGGGAATGAGCCCCCAAATTGGCTATGCAATGTAAAATTCATTATTCATGCACAGTTAACACTGTGAATGAGTTGAACAGACTCACTGGATTGAGTGTGTGTGTGTGTGTGTGTGTGTGTGTGTGTATGTGTGTGTGTAGATATAGCAATAATGATTTAAAATATATGCCAAGAATTAAGAAGGAGTAAGAGTGGGATGAGAGAAGGAGTTAGAAAGAGAGGACATGGGAGGGTTTGGAGACAAGAAAAGGAAGGGGAAAACGTAATTGTATTTTAATTCAAATGTTCTCAGAGCTCATTTATTTAATATATTAGTTTCAGTTTTATCACTTACTTTAAATGCATTAGCTTTCTGTTCATTTATTCTTTTCACAATTTCCAAGCTCAACTGAATATTTCACCAATTCCAGAAAAATCACTATGCTGAAGCCCACGGGTTCAATGACACAGTCCTCATCCACTGCCACACTTCTTCCCTCTCCATTCCAGAAAAGGACGCTATGAAAAAAGTGAGTCCTCACTTCCTGCATTTTTCAAAAAAAAAAAATTTGAAACAATATGCTGTATTTATCATGCTTTAAGTTCTTAATAAGTATTGCAATAGGCATGATAATCGTATCTCTGGGAAAATGGAGACAGAATATGCTAGGAAAGGAAAAATATGTAGTACAGTTAAATATAGTGAAATCTGCCAAGTAATATTTTCACATAATTGTCCATGTTGAGAACCCTTTCCCATTACTCAGCAGTGAGACTCTTCATATTATTCTTTTGGGGTTTTTAAATTGTCATTGACCTTCAAGGATAAGAACGTATTGATTCAGGCTTAGTGGATGACAATACAGTTGTATTTATCATATGTTAGTAATGAACCCTGTATTTGCAGTTCTTTGTATTGCAAACCAGGTCACCCTCTCTTCTTGGCTTCTGAGTATCTTCTCTTTCAATTTCTGTTTCTGATCCTGCGTCCTAATCATCCTCACCTGTGTCATACCTAAAAGTCAGCTACAGAAAGGAGCAGAGTGTATACTGTGCAGTGGTGAGCAGTGTGTTACCATTCCACTGTATGATTGCAATGCTACACTCATGGCTGTTGTGATTTATTACTTTTTTAAATCTCCCACTTCCAACTTCCTATATAAACCATCACGATATGATGTAGATTAAATATTATCATATAGCCCTATATATCTGCACAGTTAGAGTATATCCTATTTGTTCTGCTTAATAGCTAAAATACATTCTGTGTCTCTATAATTCTTATTAAAATCATAGAGCAATTGTGAAGGAAAGTGGAAAAATCAAAGTGAAGAAAGAGATTATATTTCATGAGCGTTACTACAGAGAACCCTAATGGCATTTCTGAGTTTAATTTACTCTAAAATTCTATATCACAATGCCTCAATTTCTATAATTGGTATTACCTACAAAAGATTGTTTTAAATACATATTTGAACAGAAAAGGGGAAGTTTATCTCAGTCTTTTGAAGAAAAACTGTCTGTATCTAACTCTATTTTATTTTGATGATTCTAATGTAATTGTTCAAATGTCGTTACTTAGTATGACTTCTTACTGAAACGGGTGGGCACTCTTTTGAATGCCTGGGAAGAACCTCTGCGACACTTGGAGGAAGAACTATCTACCTTGAAAGGGGTCCCTGCTGGTGTTACCTCCAAAGTCAAAGACATCAAGGAAAATAGCTCGGGACTGCTGGTTGGCATCAAAACCCTTCTCAACGTGGTGAGCTGTTCTAACTTCTCTTTACTTTTCTTATCATAAATGAGGTGACAAAAGAAAGAATAATAAAATTTTGAAGCATTTTGACTTGTGAAAAATAAAAAAATTAAAAAAATAAAAATAAAAACAAACAAGCAAGTACTTTGGCATGCAGCTATCTAAAAGACACACTATTAAGCGAATGCTGGCAATTCCCACCTTCTATGGTGAGTTTTATTCAGATTCTCACATACTATGGTTCTCAGAAAGAAAAAAAAACTGTTCCTCATTTTAATTTGAACAGTAGCATTTCTGGTTCAAAAGACAGACACAAAGACTTGAGTAGGTATTTTTAGCATCATCATCCCTTGACTATTTGCAAATTAAACCATCAAGTATAAAAATTCTTGCTTCTCAAGTTAAGGATATATACATTATACAAAGAATTGATTTGGCTGAAAAATAAAATATCAATATAATATAATATAATAACAAGAGAAATATATAGCATATAATAACAAGAGAAAAAAATCTATTTTCAATTAAAAAGAAAAAAGAACAATATTTTAATACCAGGACCCATTAAAACATAAAGAAGAATCAGGGACTGTTGAGGACTTGGAACATTCCTTAGGTGACATAATGGGCATTTATTCTCTCATTGTCCTCTTCTCAAATCCAAGTCTAAAATCAAATAACTTATCAACTGTCCATCCCTTAACTTTGTAAGATGTAATTGAGCAGATGGAAAAATAAAAAACAGAAACCAAAAAACGCAAACACCAAATTTGTATTTATCTTCTCCAACATCAATGACAATCCATATATTTGGGTGATTTTGACAATTCTAACAGTTTACAAATCTTTATTAAGTATTTAGATGGGATATGCACCAAAAATATTTAAATATAATTGATAGTTGATTATGTTTTTGGTAATCAGATTTATCCTAGAGATGCAGAAGCTGTGAACTTCCCTACCTTGCCTGAAGGGGCATCACTGAAGACAGAAAATGAAGATGTTCGCATTTTGGGTTATTATAACAAGCTCATCTGCCTAGATGGTGACTTTAAGAAGGTTGACATTTATCTCAACGTCATAAAGTGCAGGAATTTAAAAGTGAAAAATTGCTAAGTCTTCTTCCATCTGATCTGCTTCTGAAAGATGTAGCATCCTATAAACTTTTTATCTTTTGAATTTTGTTATCATTGTCTCATTTTAAAATAAAAAGTGGCAATATCACTTGCACCAGCCTAGTACCAAACACCACCCATATCAAGACATCTCTTTTCGTACTTATCCTTCCATCTAACCCTTAACCTGACCCTCAAATTACCATCTCCACCTGCCCCTCTAATCTACAAGAATGACCAGAGCCAAGACTCTGAGCAATAGAGGGTAGGTAGCTTGAACTTGCCCACTCCAGAAATCAGACTGGTGATTACCCCAATTATGATGAGGGAACCAGTGACTAATAGAAACAGATGCACAGATCCACAGCCAAGCACTGAGCCCTGGGTTAGGAAATCCTGTTGAAGAGGGGAAGAAAGGATTATAAGAGCCATGGGGGTCAAGTCTATCCCAAGAAAACCCACAGAAGCAGCTATCCTGGTCTCAAAGCTCATAGTCTGGATTGACAGCTAGGGATCCTGCATGGAACCAGCTTAGGCCCTCTATGTATGTTACAATTGTTTGGCTTGGTCTATTTGTGGGACACCTAACAGTGGGATCAGTGTCTGTCCCTAACACTTTGACTGACTTTTTGGACCCTATTTCTCATGCTGGGTTGCCTTGCCCAGCTTTTATGCGAAAGGAGGAGCTTAGTCCTATCACAAGTTGATATGTTATGCTTTATTTGACACCCATGGGAATTCTTCCCCTTTCAGAACAGAAGCAGAGGTAGAGTGGATTTGAGGGTCCGTGGGGAAGTTGGGCGGAGGAAATGGGAGGAGAGAAGAAAGAGAAACTGTGCTCAGAATGCAAAATAAAATAAACAAATTTAGTTAAAAAAATAAAAAGTGGCTCCATTAATGTAAAAGTCTTAATGGTGAATTGGTCAAAATTTCTATTAATGATTTAATGTAACATCTATCCATACTTTGAACATGTTTCAACCAAGTATTTTGCAAGTAATGAAAGTTAGATATGCAACCAACACACACAATTCATAATAAATTAATAATTGGGAAATTCTATTGTTTGTGAAATTGGTAGAATAAAAAACTAGTGTATTTAGGAATCTTCGTGGTGAACCTATAAAACTTGGAATATTTGGGATCATTAATGAGAGCCAGACTCTACTGATCACACAACCTGCAGAGTTCTGGAAGACAATAGGATAGTGATGGATGTGCACCATTTCAAGAACTGCAAATTCTTCAAAAAGTTTAAAATGTCTCAGAACACAACATTACAGTGGTTCTTGAGTTCTTAAAAAGTTTCCTCAAACATGATCCTCTGAATTCTTATTTCCCTAGCACATATATCACATCTTCATCAGCTTGAGTAGACCAAGAGTTCTTTGCACTGTCCTTACCTTTTCAAATTCACATTATTTAGTTTCCCCTCTCATATTCTGTTGGGTGAAATCACATGGTACATAATGAAATATAAAGAGTTCCCATGATGTCTTTAGCCCTTCCTTCCTAAATTTCCACTCTTTGCCTTTTAGAGAATTAAATATAGAATTAGAAGACAAAAAGTTATAAACTCATTGACTTGCGATTTTAATGATTTATTTCTGGTTATGGTTATTTTCTACCACTTAAAGACATTCTTTACATTTATACACAGGTACAAACCAAATAAATTTATATAGAAATTAGTTAAGTGTTTCTTATTCTCAATGGAATTTTCTAAAACTATAAACAAGAAAGAACATATATTATTTGAAGGAAAATGGAGTTGCAAACAACCACGTGATTTATTTAACTGCACCAATGAAAACAAATGTTACATGTGTTTTCTCATACTTAGGAGCCTAAATTTCATAAAGATACATAAAATCCTATATCTGTTCATAGCATAACATGTGAAAGGAAAAAATAAAATCTCTAGTGAAACAAAATGAGCTAACATGACAAGGGAGAGATATATTGTGATATGGGATTGAATGTATCCAAATGTACATTTATTTACTTTATTAAAATGGCTTTATATAAACCAGTAAAATTCACACAAAATGTAAATTTTAAAATCCTAATCTTGAGGAAGTCATAGCTAAGAACACTGAATAACCTTTGAGGGCTCAGATGTAACTGCATCTCTTGGCTGTCATTTGATACACCTTAGGTCCTTCCTTCTACTATTAATATAGGTTATATTCTCAAATCTAATGATTCATAGTTCAGAACCGAAAAGAAGAGATAACACGTAGTCTTACTCTTACTGGGTCTACATTGCCTTACTCTGTAAAATATATTATATTTCCTTCCATTCACATGCATATTTCACTGTTCTCCTTTATAGTTCAACACAACTGTTTTGTTTATAAGTGTCCAATTTTGATTACACATTCATCAGTTGCTTCCATTTCCTAGCTATTGTGAAATCTACATCGATAAATATAATTAAGAATCTCTGTAGAGAGTACTAAGTCAGCTATTAAATGTAAATGATGTTTTTCAATTGACTTAGTGGTTGCACATGAATGTAGTGATATTTTAATTATTGTCTACAGCCACATGACCCTGCAATCAATGCCCCCCATCCACTCAGGCTGTGTCCTAAGGACATTCTGGTCTGTGGCCCCATCTCGGTCATGACTGTTATATGTATGCTTGAACTAAGTCTCTATCATTTTATTTACCAACAAATACTCAGAAGTCAGATGGGGGAGTAAAAATCTGTTAGATCAGAAAAGGCAGGAAGCAACCAGCTGACTTTTCTTTTTCACCAGAGATCCAGAAAGACACGTGACTATTCACTTGTCTCAAAATCAAAAGGCAGTGCCAAGCTCAAGTCCCCACACATTCTTTCCTGTGCATCTCGTCGATCCAAATGGTTGGCTTCTTTATGGCTAATTTGGGTAAGCTAGCTGGTAGTTCTCCCTACTGAGTCAATGTAAACTTTATTGACAGTCTGCAGTGTCACAGTGTGATTGAAATGTCACACAAGATGTAAAGGAATCATACAGGTGGGTCATTTGGTAGTTTACTTGTACTTATTTCCATAATGATTTCAGCAATTTTCAATCCTACCATTCTCTGAATCCTAACCAGCATTCATCCTCAGTTATCTCTTATATCTTGGCTATTCTGACTGGGGTAACATGAAGTCTGAAATTAGTTTTAACTTACATGTATCTGATGACTACCAAGAAACATTTTAGATATTTATTGGCATTTTTATTTCACCTTTTGGGAATGCTGTGCAGATCCATAGCACATTTTAATAGGGTTATTTTTCTCTTGATTCTTTTTTACCAGTTCCTTAAATATTATGGACATTAGTTCTCTATCTGATGTATAATTGAATTCTGGTTTTTTGAGACTCATTCTCCCTGGAGAGATACCCTGCTCGGCCTTGGTCCTGCCTCAAAGCAATGTGGTAGACTTTGGTGCCTCCCATGGGAAGCCATACCCTCTCTGAGGAGTGGGTGTGGGGTGGGATGAGGTTGGAAAAAGAAACGGGGAGTGCCCAGGAGGAGAGGAGGGAGTGGGAAATGGATTTGGCATGTAAAATTAGAAATAACATTTTAATAAGTTAAAGTTTTAAAAAGTCGATGCCCATTATAAATGAAGCCCTTGAATATGTTCGGCAAGGTGTTTGAGGGTCCACTATAGCTACCCCATAGCATGTGTTTGATGGCACCAGGTCAGTGTCTGAATAATCCATAATAAAACTGTAGTCACATATAAGAAATCATGGAAAGATCTCATTGCTTGTTTAACTTGCTTTTTACAAGGAACAACTTTGGAAACAAATAACTATATAGGAGTTTCTACCTTATTTAGTGCTTTGTAATATATTAATTTTGGTAACTATTCATTATAATAGTGACAGTAGCAGGAGGCTGCTTGTTTGTCCTGGCTGCCTAGCTAGCTTAGCCCTGAAATAACCACACAGAAACTGTATTCATTAAATCACTGCTTGTCCCATTAGCTCTAACTTCTTATTGGCTAACTCTTATATTAATTTAATCCATTTCTATTAATCTGTATATTGTCACATAGCAGTGGCTTACCAGCAAAGATTCAGCATGTCTTACTTTGGCGGCGGCTCCATGACCATTCTTTGACTCTGCCTCCTTTCTCTCAGCATGTCATTTAGTTTTTCCCACCGAGCTTTGTTCCCCTACAGTTCTGCTATAGGCCCAAAGCAGTTCCTTTATTAAAAAATGAAAGCAACACATAGACAGAAGGACCTCATACACCATGTTCCCTTTTCTGTTTAAACAGAAAGGAATGACCTGGACAAACACAATACCTTAATTAAGATCAGAAGTATATATACACAGTATAACAAAATTGACCTGAAATTTGCATCAATAAATCAAGATACATACCCATGCAAACCTCTATAGCATAACCCCTTTCAATGTAAAAGAATATTTATAAACAATACTTAGGAATATGGGCACAGTTCTGTCCAAATTTCTTCCTGCTGTTTATTGAGTGAAGCATTTTTTGTGGGGGTGTTCACAGCAACCTTTCAAGGTATCTTGTTCCATAAAACCATATTGATGTGGAAGCAATCCACAAGTCCTCATCTTCTGTAGAAACAAAGAAGAACCTCTTTTCCAAAGCAACAAGCCCCAAATTCAGAAGTCAAGATACCTTTATAAATGTACATACTGGCTTATCTTGGCAGCCCATACAATGAGATATCTCTCTGTATCTCTCCTTCACAGTCAAAAAATTCAAAGATAACATAATAATATACATAATCCAGACTGTGAATTTTCCATTTTTACATGGCTTATTTTTCTTTACTCCTTTTTAATCTATTACTATGTTTACTGTTTCTTTAAAGACTTTACCTTTTTAAAGCATTAACTTTATTTTATGACTCTCTATACTCTTTTTCTTCTCTCGTCCAAGCCTACGTACATTTATCCAACACTATGACTCATTTAGAGCTCTTTTCCATCTGAATTTATCTTTATTGTGTATCTGTAATTATTTTTTGAACAGAAGTGTTTCTTAAAATGCTAAGAAGCTTGGTCTCAGTGGCCCTGGGTCCTGACTCTGACTCTCTCAGCTTTAAATTTGGTGGAGGTAGTTTACCTCAGCTCTAGGAGTGCCAGGTGGGAGCCATCCTTACCACCTAAACTCTGGATAGCACCAAGCAGCATATAAACCCTTTTTTTCTGAGTAAAAGTTAAGTCAGCCATGCAGAGCACTGCAAGACCTGGAAATATCTCTGTGTATGGAGGCAGGAATCCTCCATGCTCTCCTGCTTATGCACGCCTAGTAGATTTGATCCCACCACCTGCCCAAGCGTGGAGTACTGAGCCACGGGCATGGTCTCAGCGACTTTCCTCCTGATCTTGAGTGGACATAGAAACACCTGAACCCACAAATGCCATTGAAGTACTCCAAACTTGGAGTTTGCGCTTATGGAATGGCCCAGGAAGTGGTATTTTGAAAGAACACGACTTTTTTCCTACTATGGCTGAATCAGGGAAATCTTTCTCAAAGGAGCTGTGTCCAGCAAACAGAAAGAAGCTGTGCTAAACTTTGTAATTTTTTGTATAGAATTCCTTTTCAAGCCCTCTCAGGTTTTACGTGGATTTAGTTGGCCACATGGGTGTCAATCTGTATCTAAGAGCATATGATACAAAGAGGGCCAGTCAGTGTGCTTCACTGGCAAACCTGTTTCGAGGTTCTGTTTTCACACTGAGAATCACCAAAGTTTAGCAAGGTCAAGAGCATCTACAAGGATGTTCTCAAAGTGGTACAAGTGAGGATCAAGTGAGAGTCGAGCCACAAGTATGTTGGAGATGTCAGGTCTAAGGGAGGTCAGCTGATGAGATAGCAGGCTTGCAGTAGAGCCAGCTCCAATGCAGGTTATGTTGACCATGGGCTTCAGTATTTGATGGAAATACTACCCTAATATTTTTGAGCTCAGATTCCAAAAGAAGCCCTCAACTACAGATATGAAGCAACAGGATATATTTTTCACCCTGTAGGACTTCAGTCTTGTTTTGATCTTGTGAATCCTGCTTAACTCTCCACTGTTTCCTTTTGGAGTGGTAGTGTTACGTCTTGCCATTGTATACTAGTTTATATCTTTGATTTCTTAGGACCTCAGAGTTAAGATTGCTTGAAGATACCTTGGAGTTTGAATATTGTTGGAACTGTTAGCATCTGTTCGTGGGGCCCCTGGCAGTAGGACTATGATCTATCTCTGGTATATGAACTGGCTTTTTGGAGCACACTCCCTGTGATAGGATGACTTGTTTAGCCTTGATGCAGGAGAGAGGGACTTAGTCTGCCTCAACTTGATGTGCCAGGCAGGCTTTGTTGACTCCCTATGGGAGGCCTTATTCTTTCAGGGTTGGATAAGTGTTGGGTTTGGGGGGATGTGGGGAAAGCGAAAGGAAGGAGGAATTATGGTTGGTATGCAAAATGAATAAAAATTTTAAAATAAAAAAACAAAAGGAATCAGAAAACACACACATAAATAATTTATGCAACTCAAAAATGAGAAAAAACATGAATAAACAAAATCAAACACAGTTGTCTACAAGAAAAAAGAGTTCAAAGTAATGGAAGCAAAGAATACAGTAAAGAATCAATAAATCTGAGAATGGTTTTCTGAGAAAATAAGATTAACATAACCTTTGCCCATTTAAACAAAATAAAAAAAATGAGAGAGTTCACATTAACATAATGAGAAATGAACAAAGAAGCATTGTGACAGATACACAGAAAATAAGAATTTTGTAGTGGAATACGTTAAAACCCCGTTCACAATTATGTTGGAAAACTTAAATTAAGTGAATTTTTAGAATCTACTAAAACATAAAATTTAAATGAAGAATAGATTGATAACATAAACTAATGAATATAAAATTAGGAGACTGAAACAGTATTAAAAACTTTTGAACAAAAATTATATCCTGGCCTACATGAATTCACAGCAAAATTGTACCAGACTTTCAAAGAAGATGAATACTCTAACATCAAAACCAGTAAAGCTGCAACAAAAAACTAGTTACAGGACAATATCCCAGACGAACATAGATTCAAAATTATTGAGTAAAGTAGTTACAAACTGAATACAAACATACATCAGAAAGATTATGTACCATGATCAAGTTAACTCTATCCCTGATGTGCAAGAATGGTTTAAGATATGTTGTCAAATTAACTTACAGACAAAAATCACATAATCATCTCAATGGATGCCAAAAAAGCCATTTACAGATCCAAAATACCTTTATGATAAAAGTCCTTGAAAGAGTAAGTCAAGCAGGAATTTATCTCACCATATGAAAAGCTTATCTCATATCATATGAGAAACTGATAGCCAATATCATTGGTATGCAGAAAAAACTGAAGCAATCCTATTGAAATTAGAAATGAGATAAAGTGTCTGTTATCCCCAGTCCTTTCAAACATTGTTATTTATTAGAATAATAAGAAAAAAGAATGAAAGACATTCTTTAAGACATTTTGTATATTGATACAATTTTTAGGATATATTTCATATTGCATTATGACCAAGATACTTATACATTGTTTACATTTTGAGGTCATTGTCCTCATTTGCTGCACATTTGTTTACAGTTTATTTAATATTCTGATATGAAGTCTTAGTCTTTAAGTTATCAGGTATTAAGTATTATAGGTAAATAGTTATTCACGTTTGTTATACTTATAGTCAGATTAATTAGGTTTTTTAGATACATAGAGATTGTATTCTGCATAGATAGGCAATCTTCAACCACTTTAAAGATCTTTAGAACATAATATTTAAATAACTTAGGGTTATGTCGATGTGCTGTCCAGAGTATCAATCAATTCCTGAGAGAATGTTGAGCACCAAAGAACACTCTACTTGGAGTTTGTTTTCTTCTTGGCAAAACTGACCTTTGGGTAAGAAACTGTCCATGTCTCAACCACTGACAAAGTATCTGATATCTGAATTGGATAAGCTGGACACAAGGGAAAAGGCTGTCAAACCTTGCCAAGACAGGGTAAGATGGTTCTGAAAATTTTCCTGCCTCTGAAAATGATATGTCAGTTATGGTAGGCCTTGGCCAACACTGGTTGTTTCAACATTGCAAATGAGATTTGGGTGATTGCCCCGATAGCCAATTGTCTCTGTCATATACTGCTCACTTTGTAAGATGCTTGATTGCACTTCCTGCCTACTCAAATAATATTATTTCCCTTCTCAGGCCTTTGAAGGGGTTGAAGATTAAACAGTCTTAGTTGCCTTCCTCTTATGATTTAGCCAAGCCAATTTCTGATCAAGATTTAGACTCTTTAGAATAGAATGTTTATTAAAACATTTGTCATGTGTTCCTTGCTTAATATTGTTTATGTTGGTTGTAATTTTATACTTGGTATCTGTTTCTATTGTATATAGTTTTGTATTGGGTTCGGATTGCTCTTATGTAGACAAAAAGGGTGGTGATGGGGAATCTTTGTCAACCAATTATCTTTAAGGGCCAAGTTAGGGTATGGCTTTCTGGGTACAGGAGAAAAATCAGGAGGCCCAAAGTTCATTCTCTCTGTGGTTCCCATGCTACACAGCTAAGCTTGAATCTCTCATTCTTGTTTTGTGAGTCTGATCCTTATAATAAAGAAAATATAATTGATACAAATTTTACCTAGCCTGTTTTTTCTCTTCCTAAGATAATTCAACATGAAATCAATCAAATACAACTAGGTGAAAGAAAAAAAAAAACCTTCCCTATTTTCAGATAACATGATATTATTGAGTAAAACTGGAGATGCCAAAATTCCACTAGAAAACCCCTATAATAAAAACTTGTAATATCTGAAGACAGAGATTAAGAGAGATACAACAATATGCAATTGCATTCCCGGCTCATGGACTGGTAGAATCAATATTGCTTAAATCATCATTCTACCAAAAGCTATTTACCTGTGCAATCCCAATCAAAATACTTACAACATAATTCACACAAATAGACAAAATACCTAAAAATCATTTGGATACCCCAAATAATCCTGACCAAAAGAACAATGCTTGAAGAATTACCCTGCTAGTCATCAAGATATATTATACAGCAATAGTAATAAAATCAAAGTGGCACTGGCATTACAACACATATGTGGAGCAATAGACAGACATCAGCAACTCAAAAATGAGTGCACATAATTGTAGCTTTCTAATATTCAAAAAAGAGGCAAAAAACACTGGAGAAAAGCTACATCTTTAACAAAGGGTTCAGGGAAGACTGGAAATACATAAAGAAAAAAATGAAAGTAGATCCAAGTCTTTCACCTCTCACACAATTTATCTCCAAATAGAACTAAGAACTAAATGTAAAGAAAAAAACATATTCAATATCTCCAGTATATAGGTATAGGAAAGAATACTTTTTTTGAGATTGTCAAAAATTTTATAGATCAAGACTCACTCTGAAAACACTTGTCAAAGAAGTTAATTTTAAGGGCACAGTAAACATCAAGTTGGGCTCAAGAATGAAATTTTGTGCCCATCAGAGGCCTTGTGAATAGTTTTAGGTCGCTATACGTGTTCTACTGACTTGTTTTCCACATATATTGAATTTTTAGTTTTTTAAACTTTTTCATTAAGAATTTTTAAAATACAATATTTTCTGATTTTTCATAGCTATCCCCGTTCCCACTCTTTTTCCTCCTCCTATGTCCTCCATCTTCTCTCCATCCCACCTCCCCATCCACTCCTCAGAAAAAGTAAGGTTCCCATGGGGAGTCAACAGAGTATGACATTTCACTTCAAGGCAAGACCAACCCCCCCCACCCCTTGTATCTAGACTGAGCAAGGCTTCCTTTCAAAAAGAATGTGCTCCAAGATGCCAGTACAAGCACTAGGAATAAATCCTGATCCCACTGCCAGTGGCTGCACAGACTATTCAAGCCTCACAACTGTCACCCACATTCAGTGGACCAAATTTGGTCCTATGTATGTGTGCCTGTTATCAGTCCAGAGTCAGTGAGCTCTTACTAGCTCAGATCAGCCATTTCTGTGAGTATCACCATTATGGCCTTGGACCATTTTGTTCATATTATCACTCTTTCTTCTCAGGTTGGTCTCAGGCATCTCAGCCCAGTGCTTCGCTTTAGATCTCTTTATCTGCTTCCATCAGGTTCTATGCTGACAAGGTAGTCATCAGTCTGATAATAGGGGAAAGTCAATTTAGGTGTCCTCTCCACTGTTGCTTAGAGTCTTAGCTGGCTTCATTCTTGAGAATTTCTGAGAATTTCCCTAGTGCTATGCTTTCCGATAGCCGTTTTGGATGGAACTAGAAAATATCACCTTGACTGAAGTAATTCAAACCCAAATAGAGAAACATGGTATGTACTCACTTATAAGTGAATATTAGATGTAAAACAAAAGATAACCAGACTATAGTCTATGATCCCAAAAAAGTTAGGTAACAAGGAGATTCCCTAAGGACATTTTCAACTGCATTCCATTTGTCCAGGAATTGAGGCCAGTAATTGATTAATGTGACCTCTGAAAAAAAGTTCTGCCACAGCTAAAGAAATAATCAATCAAGTAAAAAGGAAGTAAAAGAGAGAGAGAGAAAGAATACTTGCTAGGTATACATCTGGCATAGAATTAATATCAAGAGTATGTGAAAAACTCAACAAAGTGTCACTAAAAAAGGCAAATGACACATTTCAAAATGGGCTATGACTCTAAACAGTTAGCTCTCAAAAGAAATGAAAATGGCCAAGAAATATCTTTCAAAATGTCCACTGTCTATAACAATCAGAAAAAAAAAGTAAGTCAAAACACCTTTGAGATTTCATTTTAACCATTCCCCCACAACTCCAGTCTAAATGGCAAAGGTCGGTCAATCCCCCCCACACACACACAAAAAAAAACTCTAAAACAAATTTTGGTGACAATGTGAACACAAGGGAACCCTCAGTCACTTTTCCTGGAATTTCAAACTGGTCTGCCTATTCTGGAAATCAGTGTGGAGAACAAAACAAAACAAATCTACTCTATGACCAGCTATTCCTCTCCTCAGAAATATGCCAGAATGACTCCAAATCCTACTTCACATTGACTTGCCAACCCATGTTCATTTTCATTCTAATTTCAATAGCTAGGAAATGGAACAATCTAAATGCTCTTTAACTGGAAAGAAGTTTAAATACTGTGAAAATGAAGTATTTATACAGCATAGCATACAATTCAACTGGAAAGAAAAATTAAAAAATGATCTTTCCAGTTAAATTAATACAACTAAAAATATTATATTGTATAAAGTCACTCAGTACCTGAAAGATAAATGTATATTCCATCCCATCTTTAATTCCTAGTGTGAGTATATAATCTGGAGTAACTGCAGAAAGGGGATCATGGGAGGGTCAATAAACAGAGGAATAGCAGGGTACATGTGATTGGAGAGGAAAGGGAGGACAAAGGGGAAACTTTAATTAGGTATGAGGGAAGAAGATAAATAAATATAGGAGACAAAGAGTAGTTGCAGAATAAAGGTGTGTGACTCCCAAACACTGGAACTAAAGGTGTGAGCCACTACCACCTGTATCTGTTTCTGAATCAATCTTGTGTAGCCCAGGGTAGCCCTGACTCCATAGAGATCCTTCTGCCTCTGTCTCCTGGGTCCTAGAGTATGTGCCACCACTCCCTGGCCTTTAGAGGCTTAGCTGTGCACTCTGATCTTCAGGCAAGCTTTATTTGTTAAAATATAATTAAAACAGCACTACACTTTTTCATGTCTGCTAATTCTCTATTGTAGGCCCATATTTCTATATGGTATGGCAGACAGCTCTAAAGCCAAGTTAGTATTTGAAGTGTTCATGTAGCCTTCCAGACAGGCTGTCACTGCCCTAACAAAGGGTCAGGATGTTGATTTGCTCCTTCCCTGTAATTATGGATGATGCCTGAAAAGAGATGTGACCAGGAAAATGTGACACAGTGATATTTTTTCTTAAATTAGCTATGCAATGTGCTCATTTTTTTGCCCAACTTCTCTTTTTAAAGAAATATTGTATTGTGATATATTAAGTGTATAGATAAATTTTCCATAAAACAAAAAAAAATCTTGATCAGCTCCCACTTCAGGATTTGGTATTCCTCAAGAATATTTTCTTTAAAAAATTTTTCATGAAGATACCCATTACACCAAGCATGCATTTAAAGGGAAAAATGAAAGGAAGCTTCATAGCAATGTGTCAACAAGTTCAGAAATAGAAAAATAGTATTTGAAGAAAGCTGTTTGGATGGAGCATTTGATTCTTGAGAACCTAGAGGGGATTGTCAACATTATTACAACCTCTGAGCTCAGTGTCTGCAATATTGTTTAGCGTCTCCAGAGTCACTTCAATGCAGGTCTCCTTTATTAGATACTCTCTGTGTCCTAATTGAAAGTACCCTCTAAATAACGAAAAAAATAATCAAATCTTTTTCTTAGTCATGCTTTACAATGTTTTGTCTTTAGACTAAATTAATACTTTAAAAAAATAAGATCTCTGTATCTAATATTGACCATTTTGTGAAACATGCTATTTTCTTGTTCCATAGCTGCATTCTTCTCCCTGTGAAGGCATATTATTTGAAATTTGGACCATGAAGTTGTCTGCAATAAGCTCTATTGGATCTCCATTATCAGCAGGAAGGACTATTTTGGAAAAAGGCCAGAAGTCCATGGCATACTTACAAATTCAGAAAACACTTCTGTAGTTCAGAAACTGATATGACCAGTCACACTGAGCACACACTCAAACAGCTCTGCCAAGTACTCAAAGCAGTGTCCGTTCCATGTGGCACATGGACAGAGAGGCTGCATTCTCTCACAGAAACAAATTGAACATCTACCACAAGAGTCTCTGCTGAAGAAAAAGAGGAGCCATGCTGAGCTCTAGCCACATGAGGGTATCCAGAATCACCCTGTCTGCATTTATCGGTCTACAGTATTCTCCTTGGCACAAACTGGTACTTAACTCTGTGTGGAAGAATGAACATCTTCACTGTGAAAAAAGGATGAAGCAATTGCTTTTCACAGATTTATGCTACAAATGTTTCTTCCTTCATCTTTTACATTTACTTATCTCATGAGAACTTCTGTATTCTCCAAATATTTGGACGCTAAGTTGAGTCAGGGTGCTCAAGTCATTCTCTTCATCAAGTTTACTTTCCTGAGAGTTTCTGCTTATTTTCATTGCTAATACACTACTATATAGCTTACAACTTTTCAATCAAGTCTAATTCTAACATTGCCTAGCATAATGTGACAGGACAGCACAGTTCATTCAACTGCATTATTTCTGTGACTTATGAGAATTAGTACGTTATTGCTTATTTTCTAATATTGGGGGGAACAAGAATGATGTCATAAAAATGATGCCACAGGGAGCTGAAGAAGTGACTCAGCATGTCCTGCTTTTCAAAGGACGTGGGTTTAGTTCTCAGCAGCCAGAAGACAGCCTACAACCTCCTGTAGCTTCAGTTCTAAAGAATCTCATACTTTCTTCTAAGGTAAGAAATACATTCACAATGTCCAGTCCATTTGTATTTAGTATATTCAGAGAAAATACTTTCAATCCTATCTTAGTCCAAAGTTTTATACCTAAATCATTTTCTTATACTTTGTATTACCATCTTGAAACTATCTTTTTAAACCTCAAAACATTTTTAGAAAAAACAATTCAAGCTTTTGATGTCTCTCAAACTTATGAAAGTTACATCTCTTATGTAAGTTTCTTTTCTGAATTTGAAAACAAGGAAATTGTAACACTATAACTATCCAGTCTTCAATCTCCAGCAAAGACCCAAGGAGGATAAGATATTACTTGAGTAGACATGAAGTATAGAGCAAAAACTTCTAAAACTATAGAAATGAAAGAAATAACTGGCTGGCTGAATAGTTTACCAAGGTTACTCTATACTGTTGTGGCATCCATATTCAACTACTGAATATCTTACAGAATTTTCTGTGAAGCAGAAATTTTTGAAGGACTGGCCTACCCTGTTTTGATAAAGTTTGGCAGGTGCCTCCTTTTGCGCTCCGTTTGTCCAATTTGGACAGCATACTGACAGCAGTCAAAGCAAGGGCAGTTTCTTGTGGCTAGCATTTGCAACAAAGAAGGCAACTTCTATTTGGAACTTCTCTGATGCTCATCATACTTTTTAAAAAGTATATTGGTGTTGCCAGCAGCAAACATGCTTCACTGACATGAATAGTCTTATGTTATTACAATATTTAAATGCCTATTTGTAGGTCTTTGAAGTGTTTGAGGATAGCCTATCAGTCTAAAATAAATCTCTGTATGACTGTAAAATCATACCTAACATGACTATAAGTGTGATTGCTATAGATGGTTAAATATTAACTTGTATTTTTAATTATTTTTTCATTTTATTTCAAGAACTAAAACTTTATATTATATTCTTAAATGAGTGTAATAGGTACAATATGCTAAACAAAAATAGAAATGTATATACAATGTAACAAAAATGACCTTCAATTTGTATCAATGTACAAAAATCCATACCAATGTAAAATATTTAAGACTAGTAGTTGCTTTAGTTGCTTTTTAAATTTAAAAGTAGATTCAATAATCTATCCTTTTTCTATCATAGTTATATCCCTTCTTTCTTTTCAGAACAAAATCCCTGAAATTAATCTCCTTTGTTCAGGGTTTTTTTTTCCTATTAACAATAAGACCTTGTAAAAAAAAATACCCTAAATGATGACAAATATTCCACTAAATGACCAAAATCAACCCACCCTATATCTTGGAAATGTGAGTGTCATTTTCTATAGACTGCTTCTGTTGTCTGGGAGCACAGGAATCCTTGCAGATCTCGAGTAAATAGATAATGGCTAAGTCCTGCTTAGTATGATCTGTGAGATGGGATCATCTCAAGCAGCAGCGTAGAGTTCTGGATGCAGAACTCTAAGAAATATGCAATTAGAGGCACACCTGAGCCACTTGTTTTCATTGGTATCTGGACCCCTAGATCTAAAACTACATAAACTTTCAAAGATAACATCATTGTTTTCTGCATTAATGCGAGTATGTACTATTTGTTGCACATAAACCAACTAGAGAATTTTTGTTTTATGGTTGAGCAGGTAAAATATACATTACTTGTCTTGTAAGGTTTTTTCAGGTTTATTTAAGTATGGAGTTAGGAGTTTAGGGGATCTCTCCTGATCATATCTGATCTCTATTAACCTTGAATGAATCCACATCCTTTTGCTTTCTGTGGAAATGAAAGCATGACCTTTTCCCCAAAGAAACCTATTTTTTGACTTTCATTTAGAATTTTAGACACTTCTAATATATATATATATATATATATATATATATATATATATATATATATATGTTGGTTTAATTAAGCAGTCCCTTCCACAATCCAAAGTCTCTTAGCAACCGTTGTCTGCTGTTCAAGTTCAAAAAATCAATAATTAACAAGCCACCAAATAAGATCCAAACTCCCAGTAATATAATACCTTCCATTCTTACATCGCTTCTATTTTTATTTCTTTACTTCTCTCTTTAAAATATATACTATTTCTAAACAATTTTTGTGACTGCTTATATCCTTTTATTTTTCCTAAGTCTACACACATTGTTAAATACACTAGAACATATTTAGAGTTTTTCTGCTTTGATCTGCCTTTACTGAGCATCTGCATTGTTCTCTGATTGCATGAGACAAATCTTAAACTGTTATGTTAGTCACTGGCAAGCTCATCATAGCTCATGGTGCTGGCACATGGCACTGTCTAATGGCTCTGTCTCACAAGCAACAGCCAGTAGCCACAGCTCTGTGTGACACCTAGCCTTCCTGAGATACAGTAGTCTCCAAGGGCTACATTTGATTCCATGTTCCAATTTTTTTTTAAAGCTTTCTCAGGCCTTCTGTGGATATACGTGGTCAGATGTTGGGTGCCATATGCAGTCAGACATTTTTGTAAGGATCATCGGCTGTCCAATAAAGACACTGAGACTGATGATTAAGTATGAAAGCTTGTCCAATAGTTTAGACTAATTCCTATCTAGTTCTTATAACTAAAATAAATCCATATCATTTAATCTACATTCTTTTACATTTCTTTTACATGACTTTTGTTACCTTTACTTTGTATTCCCCATCTTGCTTCCTCCTGTCTGGCTGGTGACTCAACTATCTTTCTTTCCATCATTCTCTGTGCCTGGAAATCATGCCTAACCAGTGACTGTTCAGCTTTTTTTTTTTTTTTGGCTGTTCAGCTTTTTATTAAACCAATCAGAATGGTACATCTTCACAGTGTACAGAAAGATTATTTTACAACAGGCCAGGATGCATGAACTGTCAAACTATGAACATTGTCGAAAAAACTAAGCCTTGAGGTCAGCAGAATTATTGAGATTTTTGAGAAACCTCCTTGTTTTCTTTTGTTTTTTTTTAACAACCTTGATGGGTTTAATCCTTCACAAACCCAATTTATACTACAGTCTCTGAGATTGAGCAAAAATTATACTGCTGTAAATACGATCCCTTGCTGACCCTTTATTATTATTAAGTGGGCATATTAAAGTTAAATATTGATTCATCTATTATTATCTGAAATCTTATACGAAAGCAGATTAATGTATTTGTCACATATCCAGTAAATGGGAAAGTAGAAAAACCTACAAAAGAATACTGAGGATTGTTCTACTCCCCAGATAGCAAACAAATGGGCATATATTATGCCTTTTGGTAAGAAGCATATCCCATAAAGTCTACAAACATAAAAGAGAATAAAGGAAAACCTAAGGTGGCCGGTCACTTTGCCCAGAGAAATTTATGACTGAAATTCTCTCTCATTCCCACCTATAAATGATGTAACTTAAATATATGATTCTATATAAATTTATTATCCTATATACTCATAACAGTATTTTGAGAGGTAATTTAATCAGATAAATTTTCCATCTCCCAACATATTTATCCAGACTACATTAAATCAATTCATTTTCTTTCATTATTTCTCATATATTTGGGTAGTTATGTAAAATTAGTTCATGTTTATATGCCTAGGTGGGTGGCCAGAAGCAGTTTTAGTATAATGCAGCCAGGAGCCCAACTTAGATTAAATGACCCTAGTAGTTCATGTGGAGTTTTTTCAATGCCCATTATCTTCTCTGAAGTAGATTGGTACTGCCAGGAGCAGACATGTCTCATTCTCATAAAAAAGAGCCTGTGTTATTAAAGCATCTTAAGTGTCATATTTTGTGGATCTCTGAAGTGTTTGAAGATAACCTGTCTATGTAAAATATATCTTTGTTTGACCGTAAAAACATGCCTAATATGACTACAAGTTCGATTGTAATAGGAGACTAATTACTATCCTGCATTTCCTTATTATCCTAAACAATTGGTAATAATAACTTAACTTTCAAAGACTAAAAATTTGCATTACATTGTTAAATGAACTGATGTGTACAATACCTTGAACAAGATTAGAAATGTATATGCAATATGATTTAACAAAATTAATCTCAAATTTGTATCAATATATAAATTTGTATACAATATACAAAAGTCCAATTCAATGTAAAACGTTTAAAACTAGTATTTGATTTTTAAAAATAGGTTGAGTAATCTATCATTTTATTTATCATATCTATACTATAGACTTCCTGTTTCTTTCCAGAGTAGATTCAATAATCTACCCTTTTATCCTATCATATCTATATCCCCCTTTTTTATTTCCACATCAAGACTCTGAATCTAATCTCCTTTTAAAATTTCATTTGTATTTTAATAAATAAAGCTTTCCTGAAGATCAGAGAGTAAAACAGCCACACTGGTCAGGCTTATAAACCAGGCAGTGGTGATACACACCTTTAATCCCAGTAGTCACACTAGTTTTCCATAGAAATCAGGTGGTAGTGGTACATGCCTTTAATCCCAGCACTAGAAAGGAATATCAGGTGGGAGGAGACAGCTCTCAGACACAATCTCATATTTTGAGATTTCTAGAAGTAGGATCACTCTTTCAGACTGAGGAAGAGGTACTAGCCAGTGGCTGACTGTTTTGCTTTTCTGAGCTACAGGATGAAAGACTCCCCACCCCCAAGAAAAAGTAAAATTATGATAAATGTCTTGGTGTATACCAAAAAGAGCATTGAGGAGTATTGCCTTTGCACATAAACCTGAATTAAAGTTATAATTATGGGAAATTATAAATAGCCTTTTGTTGTGAACATTGTTCACCCAGCCCTGGGCTCTTTCATCAGACAGTTATGGACGTAAACAGGATGTGGCCCCAGGGCCAGCCTGTAGCCAGTCAGACACATCGGAGCCGCATGATAAGGCAAAATTCTGAAGATGTGGAGGGATTCAATTCCACACTTAGCTCTGGTCAGTCCAAGCACTGGGGAGTACCTCCATCAAGGCCTTTCAGTGATCCTGCGGATGTGCCTCAAGACAAGGAAGACTAACTTATGGGTAATAACAATTGTTCAAACTACATTTATCACAGTTATGATCAAATACCTAACCAAATCCTACTTGTGCTGAGGAAGGGTTTGTTGTGTGTCATATTGCACGGACACAAACCAGCTGTGCTGTGGAAGAGCTGGTTATGGGTTATATTGCACGGACACAAACCAGCTGTGGTGGGGAAGAGTTTGTTATGTGTTATATTGCACGGAACCACAGTTCATTATAGCAGGTGAGGTCAGACAGCTGTTCACACAGCTCCCATTGACAGGAAACAGAGAGGAAAACATTGTGTTATTCTGTGGGTTTTGTCATTTTTCTTCATTCAGAGACACAATACATGAAACAATGCTGTCCACAGTTACATGGAGGATTCTCCTCTATAGCATCAAGTACAGAATTTCCTCACTGATATGTCCAGAGATTTGTCTTTCAGGTGACCCTAATTCATATCAAGTTGTCAATGTGCACTGACAATCACAGATCTAAACCTTATCCAGATGACACAAAACCATACAATTTTAAGCTATAAATTTCGGCTTCATTTCCCCATATGCTCATAAACTCATTACAACATAATGCACATTGAGTCTATGAGTCTACAACCTTTCATAGTCACAATACTAGTCGTAAATCCACTGCCTCTTCTGGGACCAAAAACAATCTCTTAACTATGAGATTCTATAAAATTAAAACACAATTTCCAGTTCGAATACACAAGATCACAAAAGTTGTTCTTATTCCAAAAGAAAGGAATGGGACACATGAAAGATGATGTCCCTGAAGAAATAGTCTCCAGTGCAAGCATCCAATCCTAAAGTCATGTGTTTGACATCTGGAATTTGTGATGGAATCAGCTTGGCTCTATGGTGTTGATTTAGCCCAATCCCTTTACCTTTGATGCCTGGAGCACACATAGCCTCTCTAATTGGCTGGTTCTATTTGACGCCTGGAGCTTTCCTCCATGACAGTTTCATAGCCTGCACATTTGTAATAGGCTGTAGTCTCTACTGACATTCATGCTATACCATCATCACTACACACAATGGTCCTTTAGGGCCTCATTGTAGGGACTCTTAACATGCTACACTACTCCTTGTCTTGAGGGCTCTTTGGGATATTGGTATATACCTCTAGGAGTCCTGAGTGTTGCCTCTTTAGTGTTGATAAAGCCATTGACACATGTATAATGCTTCCAAATTCTAAGACAAGCTTGAAATATAACCTCCCCCACCTTCCTCCTGCTCAAAGCACAGATGATTCTAGATCAGGTCAGGATGACAGTGCATGTTAACTGTAGCAAAAAATGTACTTTCTAGAGATAACTACAACAGTTATAGAAATATATTTTGTTGTATATCGCATTGTTCTTTAGAGGAAACAAGTGAAAGAAGCAGTGAGATTTTTTATTGCTTATTGGAAGATCTTACTTTGTTGCTGTTTACTTTTTAAGAATTTCAGAAGGTAATTCTTTCCAATACAATGTTTTTTAAATTTTCTGTAGGGGACTCAATACTTTCAGTAATTCTGATGACCGTCTACAGAAGTTTGCATTGTATAATGGAACATGTAATATCCTATAGCTTTGGAAAGCAATCTAAAGGCAAAATAAAGACAGAAGTTAAGAAACTAAAGCAAGTAACAAGCATGGATGGATTAAGAAAAAGTAAAATCCACAACGTCATTGAAAAATTCCAATCTCTGCCTTTAATCCCCGCACTAGGAATTCTGAGACAGGCAGATATGTGTGACTTGGAGGCTAGCCTAGTCTACAAAGTGAGTTCCAGAACATCCAGAACTATTGCACAAAGAAATTCCATCTCAAAAAAAAAATAAAATAAAAAGCAAAGGGAAAATAAAAGAAAAATCCTGAGGCTTTCTAAGTAACCAGGATCATAATTGTACAACAGTGAGGCCCCATTGACCACCGAATGTAATACACACTAATACCTGTGGATTTGATGCAAACCGTGCTCAAGGTAAGAGATTATAGAATGAGATGCCTCACGTTCTGTTTGTTTAATATGCAGGAATCTGTCTAAGATTGAGGGAGAAGATCCCATAGTGATGGGTGACTACTGCTGTGAGCTATCACTAAGAACAGTTATCAAACCAAACATTATATAGCAATGAATCTAATTGCAATAAATGTATTGATATCAATATGCTGGTGTTATATGTTAGACCAGTTCCACTGACAGAACCTATATTGGTTACTGTAAGATAGTCTAAAAATCTGAAGTAAAGACAGGTAAGCATAAAGAAAAAGGCATCTGATATTGTTTTGATGGAGGAGGGTTATCTGTCTATTGTGTTATTTTCATTGGTCAATAAAGAGACTGCCTTGGGCCCTTGATAGGACAGAAAATTAGGTAGGCGGAGTAAACAGAACAAAATGCTGGGAAGAGGGCTATGAGCCAGATGCCATGGAGCCAGCCACCAGGACAGACATGCTGAATCTTTTCCGGTAAGCCACCACCTCGTGGTGCTACAGATTATTAGAAATGGGTTAATATCAAGATATGAGAGTTAGTCAGTAACTAACTCTCTAAGAGATAATGGGCCAGGCAGTGCATAAATGAATACAATTTGTGTGTTGTTATTTCTGGGACTAAGCTAGCCATGCGGGAGCTGGGCAGGATGAAAAGCAGGCCTGCCCTGCAGCCCCTCACTACAGATGGCACCAACGTGGATAACTGAATCCACAGAAAGCTTAAGAAAGTTTGGGAAAGAATAGAGTAAAGCATGTTTTCTTGGTGGCAGCAATTTCTCGGGTCTGTTCTGCTTGCTAGAGGCAAGCAATGCTCTCATTTAAGAGAGGCTTCCTGACTCAGCTTTAGCTGCAAAACTTTGTAGCTCATTAAGAGGTCCTGCCGC
This sequence comes from Myodes glareolus, assembly GCF_982192425.1. Classification (NCBI taxonomy): domain Eukaryota; kingdom Metazoa; phylum Chordata; class Mammalia; order Rodentia; family Cricetidae; genus Myodes; species Myodes glareolus. The sequence goes on from NC_142039.1 coordinate 45,194,610, forward strand.
GAAACACTTAAATGGTATTGATGAAAAGCTGAACGCATGCTTTTCGGTTTTCAGTCGTAGCAGGAAAAACGCTGCGCTGTTTTAAAATGCCGTCTTTCTGGGCCGTCCTGCCAGGGCAAACTCTGACTCTTTCAGGCAGGCAGTCCGACTGAGTGTGGTCTGTGAGCAGAATGCTCCAGCTTGTTTGCTGGCAGGGACCTTGAAACGCCATAGAGTTGTGGCAGTAAAAGGCTCCAATGGTACCTCTAATATGAGTCTGGAAAGCTAAAAAATGGACTGGGTCTAACCGTCAAAGCCACGGTTTTAGACTCATGTGGTCATAAAAAAGAGAGAGAGATACAGTAAAGAGAGGTTCAAAGACAAAGAAAACCTCTAAATGGTTTACTATGTGTTAAAAATATATGCAGGCTAAAGGTTAAAGTTCTTAGGGTAAAAGAGGAAGAAAGAAAGTAGTTGGATGTGGTGGTACACACCTTTAATCCCAACACTTGGGAAGCAGAGGTAGATTGACCTCTGTGACCTCAAGGTGTGGTAGTACACACCTTTAATCCCAATGCCTGGGAGGCAGAGACAGAAGGATCTCTGAGTTCAAGGTGTGGTAGCACATGCCTTTAATCCCAGCACTGGGGAGCAGAGACAGACAGATCTCTGTGAGTTCAAGGACAGCCTGGTCTACAGAGTTATTCCAGGACAAAGATATACAGAGAACCTATGTCAAAAAGTAAAAGTAAAAATAAAAAAAATAGAGGTTAAAAATAAAGCTGCATAAAGATGGAAAATACACAGAAAATCTTGATACTGTATGCTATTATGCTCTCTTTAAATTGTTTGAATGCTGAGGAAGGAGCAACAGCTGATAAAAGACTTTTGTTTATAAATGCTGCTAAACTAATCCAAGATAGATATGTTGAAAATACCTTGACTTCTGAATTTGGATCTAAGGATATGATACTTTGGAAAGGAGGTTCTTCTTTTGTTTTCACAGAGGATGAGACCCTATGGATTGCTTCTATCCCAATATGGTATGATAGACCACGCCCTCCTGAAAGGTTTCTGTGAACACCCTCAAAAAATTACTTCACTCAACTGCCGACTGAGATGAACCTGGCAGACAGGTTATACCATGAAAGACCTGATTAACTGCGCCCCTATACAGCAGGAAGAAGTTTGGAGAGAAATAACTACGTCCATATTCCCAAACATTGTTTATAAATATTCTTTTACATTTAAAGGGGGATATGATATAGATATGAATAATTTCATTGGTATGGATTTTAAGGTCAATTTTGTTATATGTATATATATTTCTGATCTTGACTGATGTATTGTGATTGTGTAGTTCATTTTAAAAATGTAATGTATAATTAGAAAATATAGGTTGTTAATGGATAATATCGATAATAGTCAAGCTTGTAGTAATGTTAGTCTGATTTTCTAGAAGTGCACAGATATATTTCAGATAGACATTCATATCTTTCAAAGACTACAGAGCATGGCATTTAATGTTTTAATAACTTAGGACTTTTCATGACAATGAGACACGTCTGCTCCTGGCAGCACCAATCTACTTCAAGAGGAAGAAGGGCATCGAAGAGGCTCCTTATGGAGTTGGTTAGCCATTTGGGCAAGAAACTGTTCTTGCCTGGACTGTTGTATAAACTGGACACAGAGAACCCACAGAGAGAGGACTGCTGAACTTGCCTAAAGGTGAGATGATATTTCGGGGTTCCTGATTCATGAAAGAGTCTGCGAGACATTCTGCAGGACACAGCAGATAGTGACTGAATTGCCTTTGAAATTTCCTGCTTCATGAAAATGTCTCTGGATATTATGGGCCTGAAGGCTGAAGATGGGTGCCCCAACGATACAGAAGAACTTTGGGTAACTGTCCAGGCAGCGAGATGTCTCTGTCATTTCTAGAGTTTTGGAAGTTGCTCACTTCATGCTTACTTAGGTAATATATCCTTCTGGAGCCTTTGATGGAGTTAAAGAATGGATAGTAGTAGTTATAGTTTTCCATTATTATGATATAGTTATAAATATTGTGACTGTAATTCTTGCTTGATAACTGTTTTGTTATGTGTAATTTTACTATGTTAAAATGAAAGCCTTTCTTTTTTGTTTAAACAGAAAAAGGGGAAATGATGGAGGAGGGTTATCTGTCTATTGTGTTATTTTCATTGGTCAATAAAGAGACTGCCTTGGGCCCTTGATAGGACAGAAAATTAGGTAGGCGGAGTAAACAGAACAAAATGCTGGGAAGAGGGCTATGAGCCAGATGCCATGGAGCCAGCCACCAGGACAGACATGCTGAATCTTTTCCGGTAAGCCACCACCTCGTGGTGCTACAGATTATTAGAAATGGGTTAATATCAAGATATGAGAGTTAGTCAGTAACTAACTCTCTAAGAGATAATGGGCCAGGCAGTGCATAAATGAATACAATTTGTGTGTTGTTATTTCTGGGACTAAGCTAGCCATGCGGGAGCTGGGCAGGATGAAAAGCAGGCCTGCCCTGCAGCCCCTCACTACATTGTTTGATTAAAGAAACATGACTTGTCTACCAAAGAGTCTCCCATACATCTGTAATTGAACCCTATTTACTGCCCTAATGTGCCCAATATGTAGCAGTAAGCACTTAACTATGCTCCTTGGATATTGGCAAAGACTCATGAATGTTAAACTGCACCAAATTTATGACTGTTATTGTAGTCTTATGTTCAAATGCTCAGAAAGCAAACGAAATAAATAAATTATCTGATCCATGATTCGGTGAACATTTCAGATTAGGTTATTAAAAAACTGAATAAAAGAATGAAAGTCTTGGACGTAGCTATTTTTCCATACATAAAGTAACTATCCAACTATCCATCTTCATGGAACAAAACACAGTTGTCATTATTTGTGGGGAACCAAGGAAACCCTAAGTGAATGAGTGAAGATCAGATGAAGTCCTTAACGGATGCATATTGTTGACATGATACATGCCAATGACCCATTTTCTCAGACCTAACGGGAGTGGACAAAACTTCTCCAATATGGGTCAGGCTTGGAACTGGCAAAGCAGTCCTCCTCTGGTTCGAATATCAAATTTATTAACAATTGATCAGTTTGTACAGAAACTAACAACTGCAGCTTCCTCCGTACATTTACAGCCTAAGATTGCTCAACTACAGACACCTCCTATCTAGATTAACTAATAACTCCCCTCCTGCTCCCTCCATGCTGTACCGAATAAAGGTACGAAGTTCACAGTTATTGCAGTTCTTCTCTTTCTATGAGGATGTGGACATCCCATGTGACCCCAGATTTTCTGTTAATGTGCCTGTTGTTTCTTCAGTATCACAAACCTTTCTTTATTCCTTCATCACATAGACAGGGATATAGAACCAAGCTTCATGAGAAAGGGCAGTTATTTCCAAAGACATGGAACCTAGTCATGGTCCTCAGATATGCAGATACCACATGCTTAGTTATCATGGTAACAAGTATGTTAACACACTCTGAGAGAAAACATCATTATAGCCCCACCTTGATTTCCCATATGACATCTTCCTGCCTCTAAAGGGGGTAGGCTTGGGGGTGGTATGCTATATTCACAGAGGTAGAAAGCAGCTAAATGCATGAATACAGTTAAGCAGATTTAGTCAACAGCTAAGTTCTTTTTAAAACCTTTACTGATTCCTTTTGCATTTCACATCATGCATTCCAATCTCACTTTCTCTGTCTTCTCGCAATCTCCCTCTGCCCTTGCCACCTCCCCACAACAAAGAAAACCGAATTTAAAAGAGAAGCTAATAATTAAACAAAACAAAGAAACAAAAATAAGAGAGAAGAAGAAGAGGAAGAGGAAGAGGAAGGAGGAGGAGAAGGAGAGGAAGAGGAAGAGGAAGGAGGGGGAGGGGGAGGGGAAGGGGAGGAGGAGGAGGAGAAGGAGAAGAAGAAGAAGAAGAAGAAGAAGAAGAAGAAGAAGAAGAAGAAGAAGAAGAAGAAGAAGAAGAAAAGAATTATAGAAGAATCATGCTGTGGAAGCTGTAGTGTAGTTGGTTGAGTCACACGGTGTACACTTTAGTCATCTTTCCTTGAAAGTGTTAATTGCCATGAGTCCTTTATCTGGTTCGAGGCCTCTGGCTTCTGCTATGCCACCAATAACGGGTTGTCACTGGGAATCCTCTTGGGTATCCCAGTGTTGTGCTGTATAGTGGAGATTCTGCTGCTTTGAATCTGCAGGTTCGTCCCCTTCACATGCTCCAGGAGTTCAAAGATTCAGTAGATGTTGGGGTGGGCCAACTGACAGCCCTGGTTCTGGGTCTGAGTGGTAGTTGGGTTGGTTCATATGCCAGGTTTCTCTAATCGTTACTACCCAGGCAATCTCTCCAGCATTGCTTCGTTTATCTCACACAATGCAGCATACATTGCAAGCCTGAAAAGGGCCATTTCTCCTGCTCTCGGATTGTCAGATCTAGATCACCCACACTGCCCAGGTGAAGTGCAGGATCCTCTGTCCTGATTGTTCTAGGGTTTGGACAGGTTTGGCTTTCCTGCTCTCATACCCATAAGTCAGAGTTGACTCACCTGTGCCCCTAACAACAGGGACAGCTCCAGTGTGTTCAAGGCCTGCTCTCTTGTGTGCTGCAAACGGCTAAGTTGTTGATGGATTCCTCAGATGTACCACTGTCTTTGACCCAACTGTGCCTTTGCAAGTATTCTCATGCAAGTACCAAGTGTATCAGGACATGACATCATTCACAATGCTGATTTGAACAGATTTCTTTTTTGGTGTCATTATTGCCTATCTGAAGTGAACAGACTTTCATTTAGGTCTTACTTGGAGTAGTTAGAGTGTTTCCAGGAAAAGAACACAAAATACTCGTAAATCAGTCGTTCTCAAAGACTTTCCTTTCCCTAGAGACATTGAACATTGTCTGGAAACATTTTACACAGTTTTAATTGACCTAAGTTAGAAAAGAGGAGTGTTACCATGAGCTAGTAGCAGAAGCAAAGTTGTGTTTACATAACATGGAATGACCAGGTGAACTCCCAAACACAGAATGATCAGTTTCAAATATTCAAAAGTAAATCAGTTTGAGAAATGTATTCTTTAGTGTTTGGGCAGAATGTTCTGTAGATGTCTCCTATATATTATTTAACTCCAGAGTTTATCTATTTAGTTTTTGTCTGGTAACTTGTCTGGTGGTGAGAGTGGGGTATTGGCACCCACTGTCACTGTGTTAGAGTCCATAGGAGGTTGTAGATTTTGTACAGGTGTTTGTTTGTTTGTTTTTTTGGTTTGGGTTTTTTGGGCATTTTTTTAAAAAATTAAGTGCCCCTGTGCTTGCTGTGTAAATATTTAGACCTGTAACATCGTTTGGGTGGATATTTCTTTTAATGAGTATGTAATGTCTTTTCTTAGCTCTCTGACTGGTTTTGATTTGAATTTTAGTTTTCTGGGTGCTGGAATCACTATTTGTTTGTTCCTAGTTGCATTTATTTGGGATATCTTTTTTGTTCCTTTACCCTAAAGTGGGCTATGTCCTTCGTGGTGAAACATTCTTTGCTTGGAACAGAAAGCTGAGTCCTGTTATCTACTTCAGTCCATTAGTCTGTATTGTTGTATTGGGAAATAGAGACAGACAATGTTGAGAGTGATTATTGGATACAGCTTATTAATTCCTGTTGTTTTATTGTGGTAGCTTGCTTTCTTAGACCACTTTAAGTTCACTGTTCTGAGGTTATTTATTCCGTGGGTCCTTTTAGAGTGGTTAATCTCCCCTTCATGCCAAAATATTACTTCTGATAGTCTCTGTAGTGCTGACTTGGTAGACATAAATTCTTTTAGTTTGTTTTTATCATGGGTTATTTTTTTCTCCAAGTATAACTGATAATATTTCTGGGTAGTAGTCTGACCTTGCACACCTTAGACTGAGAAATCCTTCAGATGAGAAATAAAGGGAGTGTAGATATATTAATATATATATATATATATACATTAGACATGCATAAAATACTTTTTGAAAGTTTACTTTTTATAGCAGGGATTACATGAAAATAACTTTTACTTTACATGTAAAGTCTTTATGGATATTTCACATGGGTTACTTGGTATATTTAATGACTTTAGTATTTGAGCTTAAGTGTTTTCTCTGACAATGTTTTCCCAATTCTCTATTTTCTGTTGCTCATTTCTAATCTCATTTATTAGGGGTTTTGTGTGGAAAATGTTCAGATTAGTGTCACTTCAGTTAAACAGATTTTCATTCTGAGACATATGTGAAATATGTGAAATTGTTGCTGTGTTAGAATCCTGTATTTGTCCATATTTAAGCCAGTAATTGATGAGAAAGTCAATACTTGTCATTGTCAAAATTTTGAAAAGTGTATGTAATGCAAAGCTGGGAAGAGAGAAAAAAGCTCCCTTTCTGTATTCAGTGCTATCCTGCCATCATGGACAATGAGGTATTCTTTGCAGGTAATGGCAACAGGTCACTACACAGAGCTCCTGACAATGTGCAAGGCATGAACATAAAGGAAACAAAATAAATGAACTGTCCTTGCCTCAGTGGTATCGAAATGTTAACATTAGGCATTGAACTGTTAACAAGTTAGAAGTGTGCTATTACTCAAAGTCAGCAGAATACCTCAAGACTTTAAATTGTCTGAAGAGAATGACTTGAACTTGGGCCCAATGTAAGCTTCAAATATCTGAAGAATACAGAAGAGCTGGTGAGAGTGTTAATAATAATAATAATAATAATAATAATAATAATAATAAAAGTAATGAAAAAAGACCTATATTTCAAAATATAAATCTATGAAAACATAAAGCCTGCTGTTTCACAGAGGAAGATGTTCTTTACTCACACATCCAAGTGTACCACATTATACAAGGGACGACACTGTGCTAAGACTTCCATTGACGGGGACTGTTGGTAATCTTGTAACCAGAGCAAGAGATTTCCGAATCATTCATACATTGTAGCTGGGGCCCCAGTCCATGTGCAAACCGCTCCTGTGCCCGAGCGTGTTCTCTCTATCCTTGTGCTATGGTAGATGACAATCGCCAAATGTCATATGAAGGAACATTTGAGCAGATGGTAACTGTCTATCACATCAATCTCCAAAATGAAGAAATGTTCACTGAACTTTTAAATATGTCTCTGACTTCCAGCTTTTCTCCCAAACTAGACATCTCTGTGCTGATAGTCAGGATGCAGTATAGCTTAAAGGAGGAAGCATCATGATCCAAACATTAAACCATGACATTTCACAAAGAAAACAATGCAGCAACTGCTAACCTGGGAGAAAAATACAAGTTTGAGCGTATTTCCCGCTTTATTTTCTGTCAGAATCAGAATATCAGGATTATATTGAGGACCTTGATCCTGAGAGCTGAGTTTTGTGCAATGTGACAAATAAAGATCTATTTTAAGTCTTCTGTGTATAGCTATTTGTTTTACAGAAGCCAAAAAAATGGAACCAGCCTATATGCCCATCAATTTATAATGAAAATATGATATATTTACACAATGGAATATAATTGAACTTTTAAGAAAAACAGAGTTATGAATTTTGTAAGTAAATGATTGGAACTAGACACAATCATTCTGAGTAAAGAAATCCAGACCCAGACAGTGAAACATCATGCTTTCCCTCATGTATTGATATTATCTTTGAAATTTACTTTTAAATTATAAATTCAAAAAATTTACTTTGAAATTTACAGAGTTCAGAAAATTTCTAAGGAGATGTAGGGAGTGACTTTCAGGGGAAGAGAGATAGAAAGCCCTGAATTGAATTGTGAGTAAAGAAGGGTTGAGCTGGGATGTGTGAGGGACAAAAGAATGTTGTAAAAAAAAAAGATGAAAGGAAAATAACGAAATGGGAAGAAGGGAATGAAGAAGGGAACACAGGGAGGGATGACCTGAGGCTTCGTGCATGGGACCTTCAAAAGCTGCCACACTTTCTTCTTTGCTATTCCAGGAAACAAGGAGAAAAGCCCAGAAAACAGAGTGAGTCCTCACCCAAGGTATATCTACACAAAAAATCTGAATCAGTACACTGGCTTCAGATTATTTTACATTATTGTTGGCGGTATAGACAGTATATAATCACATCTGTAGGAAAATAATGGCAAGTGAAACAATAAAAGTTCTGTGATATCAATGATAATTTATAAGTGAAATCTTCAAATTGGCATTTAAACTGATCTATAAATTGTCAGTAGTTAAGAGCCTTTCACCAATGCCTAGTCCTTAGAAGGCAACTTCATCTGTATGAACTGACATTTACATTCATGGTTTAATATATATTAATGAAAGCTCATTGGTGTTCAATGTTTATCATTATCTTTTCTTTACTTTCAAAGCTTCTCTTGGTTTTACTCCTGCTTGCCCCTACGTGTTAATTCTTAACTCTCTTCTCTGTATTCACCTGTATCATTATTGAAAGTCACTAGAGAAGGAAGTCCAATAAGCTCATATTACATTCTCCAGCAAGAACCCAATACCCTTATGTAATGATGAGATTACAATATCATGCCAAATCTAATTTATAATTGTTATCATCTCTCATGTCTGCTGCCCTACCAAGGTCATCTGAAGATGACTTCACTCAACCATTATTCTCTGCCTCCTAACATGACCTATCCACCTTCCATATTTTGTTTAAAGGGAGAAATACTTTGTGGGCCTAAAATTTTCACTTCAAAAATGTGATATAAACAAAGCAGTGAGAAATGGAATTCAAAGGGAAGGATTTTTTTTTTTTTAGAGCTATTAACTTTCTGGAAACTTCACAAAGCACTCTACCTACCTGTCTGAACTTAATCCTCTCTAACATTTTACTATGCAAGGTCGATGGCTACTTTTACAATTCTAAGATTTGAGTCATCTACAAAGTGATGTATGAAGAGCAAAGGGAAAGCTAATTTCAGCCTCTATGAGAAACATCTGCTCTATGTTAACCTATTGCATCTTATTTCAATATGTTCATTCAACTACAGTTGCAAAAAATCATACTGAAAGTGGTACACAGTCTATTGAGGGCCTGCAACAATCTTCTGTATCTAATGTTTGATATGTCTGTTATGCAAGGAGCCCCTGCTGTTCTCCTTTCCAAAGCCAGAGAGATTGAGAAGAAACAAACAGCAACAAAACCACCACCAACAAAGGGCTTCCGAAGAGAACTAAGTGAATATTCCACAAGGTGAGCCATCTATTGACCCTTTTTAGTTTTTCTCATGCTTAAATCAGATCTGTGTGACAAAATATGAATTTTTAAATACCTCACCCTGCAAGAAAGAGATTCACTCATCCATGTATGTCAAAGCCTCATTATAAAGGGATTGATGGAAAATCTACCCTTCTCAAAGATTTTTGACTCAGAACTTCACATCCTGGGATCTCAGTAGCAAAAGGTGATCCTTGCAGTAATTAGACAGCATCTTTGTTTAATCATTTATTTAAAAAAAACAGGAATAAATATTAAGAATAAACCAAGATAACTACAAGGAACCACACCATATCACCATACCACCACTGTCCTCTCCTTGGCTCGAAAAGCCTGCACAACTCTTCAGCCCCCCCTCTTCTTCTGGGAACCTCTCATTCACTCCTCCCAGTACACCAGGGAACTTCATTATCTGTTCCAACCAGCTGAATGTGAACCCTAGCTTCTCGAACCAACTTTTGATTCCATTGGAGGTCAGATAACAACACAGACAAAATTCTTGTAATACGTAATTACCTCAGTAGATCTTTGAACAGTCATCCCTTGACTCAATCCACCAAATACAAACCTCATTGACTCCAAGGTTTCAGATTCTTGCCTTGTTTGGAGAATTGATTTCACAGAAAGAAAGAAAAGTGGTGTACTCTCAGAAGCCATAAGGTATAAAGGATTCAGGGACTTTATTGAAGAAATGTAAAATTCCTATAGTAACAGAAATGAAGCTAGTGTCTTCATTGTCCCTTTCTTAAATCCATATTTGTTAGGATAATGCCTGAACTAATAACTAATTTAAACAAAACCTAAAATGGCGACAAAGATTGGAACAGTCCCAGGGAATTAGCAGCTAAAGCTGAGGGTGACGTTATTTCTATGCATATTTGCATGTGAGTAGCAACTTGCTGGTTTTCTGGCATACATTAATGAATAGCCACATGTATTTGACAATACTTACATTTCTCAAATAATCTGTTTTCAATATTTAGTAAAATACTAAAATATAGTGTCTACCTCAGTGACTTTCTTCTTGATGATTAGATTCAGAGGGGAGATGGAGACTCTTAGGAGTGTCCTATCTGACAGGACTCATGTCCTTGCGGCCAACCAATGAAGACAACTATTTGTATCTTGTAGCCAGTTCTGCTGACTGCACAACCATTGTAGTAAGACTGGCATTTATCTCAAGATCATCAGGTAATGTACAAATGGTTCATCACAACATTTTCATAATAAATATGTCTTCTGCTTCCAGGGTGTTTCTTGATGCACTGGGGCGAAGCTGCTTTTAATTCTCTTTAAAGCATGTTTGATTCAATAAGCCTGTTCTTTAAGATCAGACACTGGCACTTTAGAAATACCAGAGTCTAAAAAGTGAACTGGTCATAATACTGTTGTCGTATTTCCGTAAAATGTTTCACAAACAGCAGAAGTTAGGCATGTGACTACATGATTCACAACCTATTTGAGAATGAGAGAACACTGACATGTGTCAAATGATTAGAAACAAGGAATGACAGTAATATGAATCAGTCTACCAAACATGGAATTCTTGGGATCTATTATGAAATCCAGCCACTTTTCATCAACTCATGTTTGCAGTGAGTTGACCAACAAGCCATCTCTAAGTAATCTGAAATTTTCACATGTTCTAAAATATGTCATGATACAACTATGAAACGGTCCTTGATTTCTCTACAACTGTCTTCAACCACTCTCCTTTGTATGTTTGTCTCTTTAGCATCATCTTAACAAATTATGCATTTCCTATTTAGACTGGATTAATGAGACTTCTCTACTTTACCAAAATTGTTTGCTACTTTCCCCTCATCCTCTGGAGTTTGGCATCACCAAACTGAAGAGACAGATGTTCCTACGATGTTTGATTCCCTCCATTACTCTGAATTTCCTTTTCTCTGACATTCTGAGAATTTCAGTGATTTATGAAATGAAAGCAAAGTTTTATTGTTGATTATAATTCAAACTGCATTTCTTGGAAGTAGCAGGTGTCCCTGTCGTTGGGTATACTAAAGATTTCCGAAGACACACGCAGGTGGTACAGCTAAAGGTTTGGTGTGTTTATTAGTAGAACAGCTGCATAAGGATATGATATCATTTACAATCTTCTCTTTCTTCCTTCCTGTTGAAGAAATTGGCTCAATTTTGGTTTCTTCCAATAAATACTCAAGAAGGTTTTGGTTAACAGTCACATCCTGGAATAATAGTAGATCACTCCTGATCCCCATCCTGGGTTCTCAATTTTCTTCTCCTTCTGATTCAAAAGCAAAACCTGTAACTTGAGATATGGTTAATTGGGTACGGCCACTGACAGTTCTTTTAGAGGACTTTGGGTTGGGTTCCTAGCATACACATTGTGAATAGCCACCATCTACTACTCTAGTTCCAAGACATCCAATGACCTTTTCTGACCTCTTCAAGCGCTATATGCATGTGGTGCATAAAATAACCAAAATAAACAAATTAAATACAGAAAAGTGAGATCCTTGTATAGAAATTTACCTGAAGGATGGAATACTATCATCAGTTCTTTTTGTTTGATGCTAAAAGTAATCTATGAAGATTTTTTGCTATTCAATCTGAAGAAAGGTGATTTGCCAAGGGTAGCCCAGCTTGTTTACTGCCTCTAAGAAAGCTACGATTTTTCTCTTCTTTCACACTCAGACCATTAAAGGCAAGTACGATTTTCAGTACTTGCGTTTATATTAAGAATTCTAGTAGAGATTTCTCTAGACAATAAAAATATCCTCAAAAACATGAGATAAAATGTCACAGATTAAAGTAAAATGCATGTGCAGCGAGGAGAAAGACTACAAGGAAAAGCGTGGGTAAAAGACATGAGATGGACAAATGGTACTTCTGATACTAAACATGGTAAAAGCTAAATCTACTTGATTATTAAGATCTAATGACAAAAGTAAACTCTGTTCTCCTCCCTTAATAGTATGATATTTTATTCACCACACAAGTATTTTTTGCCTTTGAATGGTTACAGCTCCAAGGTTGGTGATAAGCAGAATTTAGATGCTCTGCCTAAATGATGAAGACACCAAAAAAATGTAGTACATGGGACTTAAAAGAATTGAGTGGGAAATTACCTGGAAACTTCCTCCCTAATGACTATCTCTCACAGTCCCAGAAGGAAGTAGACAAACTGTTAAGGGAGAAAAAATAGCCAACAGTCCTGCAGAGCTGTTAATGTCTACGAACCACAATGATCATAATGGCAGAATGTTCCTAAAGGGGTTATGGTGACTCATATATCCTCAAGTTACCCAACAGTCAGCTAATTGGATGTAAGGCCCACTCATTGGGAGCACTTTCATGTCTGGTACCCACTCCATATGGCTGCTATAAGAGAATTAACTACTGCCATTTCACCTAACTGAAATATTTTTCAACTATATTCTAAATTCTAATTTTTTTTCAGAGATAAGTGTAACTCTAATTTCTCACCAAATAAACTTTTTTTTAATAGCAGAGATCATCACAGGAAGTCAAAACCAGTCCTGACACTGAAGAGAGGTGAGGTACAGATGTTCACAGTGAGCAAGCTAATGTAGTGAAGGAAATGTGGCTGGGTGGGACTCGCCAGGGGAGCTTTCTTTGCAGAAGAGTCCTGGTAACTGAATCCAAACTGTATATTACACAGGAGGTAAGCATCTGCTAACATGCTGTGTGCTTCTAATGTGATAAGGGCTCACCTTATTGAAGAGAAAGACAAACAAATGTTTTAATTCATCAGAGATAGTGAGCAGCAGGGTACAGATATATATAGAGAGAGATAATTTAAAGTGAAATGGATTACCATAAAGTAGTAGTGGGTAATTAGGTCAATACAAATTCTTGCACACTGTACACTTTCCATTAAAGCTTGGGCTACATGCCTTACTAGGACACACAATGGAGAGTGGAGTTGGAGAATATCACCCAAGGATGTGAAATGAACTAACCTGTTTGTGAGCCTTTGCATGTTAGCACTGTTCATTCAGCCCTGGGATATCTCAGCAGACAGACACCAGTGATTAACAGACCGTGTTCTGCCTGCCTGGAGCCAGTCACACACAAGAATCCAGATGACATAGAATAGTTTTACAGATAAGGATTGGCCCAACCCTGTAATCACCCTCGACAGTCCAAACAGTGAGAGCTGCCTATGCCTCAGCAATTCTGTAGTCCTCTGGGTGCATCGCAAATGAGGAAAACTAATAAGTCATTAGTAAAGGCAAATGTCCAGATTGCATTTATCACTACTGTGATGAACCAAAAAAATGAAAAACGGAACTGTAGCAAAGAGGAGTCTATTGTGTGCTTTGTTGCAACGTGACTCAATTCCTCATGACAAAGAAGATGAGGAAGCTGGTCACGTTGCTGCTACAAACAGGAAGCAGAGATAGATAAACACTTTTGTCCCACTTCCTGTGTCTTTTCATTCAGTCTGGGAAGCAGCACGTGAAATGTAGCTGTCAATTATGTGGGAATGTGAAGAGCACGAATTCCTACAAGAGAGAGTTGAAGTCATCTGCTCTCCAGCTGTAAAAGAGTAGACCTAACAACAACGGGAAGCCTATTGGTGCAGATCCTATATCCCACAAAATCTGTTTGCATAATAAAAATGAGAGGCAACCTGGGTTGCTGATATAACTTTCCCCGAGGATTTTTTCATTATGTTTCTATTACATTATAAATGATACAACCCATATCTATATCTTGGAAAAATCATAAAACAGAAACAGAGAATTGAATTAAATCAATTTCTTCCTCTCCAGCATATTTTTCCAGGACATATCAAAAAGATCCATTTTCTTTCTGTGGAAATAAAATTTGTTTTCCAAGTCTTTGGGAAAAAAAAAAACGAACCCAACAGATTTATGAACATTTGTGTCCATGAATAGCTTGGGATCAATGCACCTAGGAGTCCAACACTGATTAGTTGTTTCCAGAGTTTGGGATAGTGGCAATGTAAATCTCTTGCGATGTTTTCCATTGTCAGTCACCTTCAGGTTGAAGCTGCTTGCTGGAGATGATAATTTTAGTTGTTCGTTTTATTAGCTGTCGTCACTGTCCAGTTACTCAGTTTTCAAGAGTGGAAGAGTCTCTGGTGAACTCTTACAGGCCATGTGTACCCTTTGTTCTCAGTGCCCATTCCTAAGAAAGTAACAATTGTTGACTGCGGTTTGGTTAAGTGAGAGGAACATTTACATTTTGACATTGCACTCACTTTATTTGCTGCTCTTTGTAGCCTAGTTTTTTCTTTCATTTCTTCAGATTATAATTTATTCTCTAGCTCTACATTTTAGGTACAGTAGTTATTTGGCATCAGTTGGGATAACACTGAAATATGTGGTGATAATAAGAGACACACTTTAAAGTCGTGAACTAGATACTATTTGTTATATTTAAGTAAACATTTGAATAATTTTTTAATATTTATTTATTATGTATACAATATTCTGTCTGTGTGTATGTCTGCTGGCCAGAAGAGGGCACCAGACCTCACTACAGATGGCTGTGAGCCACCATGTAGCTGATGGGAACTGAACCCAGGACCCCTGGAAGAGCAGGCAATGCTCCCAACCACTGAGCCATCTCCCCAGCCCCCCATTTGAATAAATTTTGAGGCTATATATAGCAGTTTTGATGAGTATTGAAAGCAAGAATCTGTGCTAAATTTTCAACTTCTAATCAGCATTTTTCCTGACCCCCATGTCTGGCATACTTCTTTGTTATGTTTGTTATACACCTCTTCTTTTAATAAGGAGAGCTCAAGAAGACAAAGACATCATCTCCCAAATGGTCTGGGCCTGGCAAACGAAGAAGCTTTGAATATATAGTTAGCACGGTGATACAGCAAAAAGGTGCAGGGAAAGGCTCATATGTTTCTTTAGAATCTCCCCCTGGACTACAACACAGGAACAAGAAAGGATTTTATGGATCTGAGGAGCAGGAATTGGAGAGTAATTTAAGTTTCTAAAGTGCTAAAGGAATTGAAGCAGAGTAAATGGGGGAGGACCCAGACAGAATTTTGGGGAGATTGCTGAAATTACTAGAGAAGGTTTGGAAAGGAAACGATATAACACTTAGGTATTTCTGGAAGACTAAAGTGCCAAGACAAGAGCTCACTGAAGATAAGAAGAGGCGCAGATGTTAGCAGCGAAACTGCTTCTGCAGTAGCAGGGAGTTCATTGCATGGGGGTCATTCTAGGCATCTTCTGTAAGAATGGATACTGTTGCCCGCCTATGTGGCCACAGAGCGATACTGGCTAGACTTCATGGTTAAATTTTGAACATACTGGTCCTCTGTAAACAGACTGTTACCAACGCAGTGACCCCAACCACAAAATATTTTTGTTGCTACTTCATAATTGTCATTTTCTGTTATGAGCTGTAATGTAACTATCAAATATTCAGGATATCTGATACGTGATTCCTAGGGAAGAGTCATTCATGTCCCCCAAAGGGTCGTGACTCACAGGTTGAGAACCACTGACTTATCATCTGCTTGCTACCAATGCTCAAAAAACAATGAAATGTTTCTATCCAGTATCCAAAATTCAGTAAACATTTAAGAGGTGATAACCTTAATATATACACTTACATGGAGAAAAATAAATGGAGGTCTTGGATATACCTTTAAATATTTTGGACACATATTTTCCTAGAACATGAAAGAGCCTTTATCCGTCATGGAGCAGAGAACTGTGCTCATTTACAATATGACATGAACCCTAACAACGGCCCTAAAGTAAGGCAAGCAGACACAGCTCTACTTTCCCTCCGGAGTAAAGAGGATGTTCCCTGCTGCGGAAGAGCCGTGGAGTGCTCATGGGATTCCAGATATGATTTTATCACTCTCCCTAGCAATGTGTGACCTTGTATATTGTGTACTGCATATGTAGGATGTGCCATTAACTGAAGACACTACTGCATCAAGACTGATCTCGTGAGTCACAAGCAAAGCTCTGGTTGGACTCCTCAGAGATGCTGCCCTCTTTGACTCAGCCTTGTTTCTGGAAGCATCTGTTCCATTATATTCATCCACGTGACCTTTAAAAAAATGCATTATTTTTGGAAACCTGGTATAGGCAACTTTTTTCTTTTTCTTTCTTTCTTTTTTTTGAGGAGGATATTGCCTTTGACTTATCTGGAGTGAGTGATCATTCTTTCTGTATGACAAAAGGAGTAAATCTAGACAGAGATGTAAAGAACTTTCTAGTCATTGCTGTCAAACACACCAGTGGTTGAAAAGGAAGATGTCTTACACTGGAGACATGTAACAACATGTAGCAGGAGAGTTTTACATTGGTTACTAGCATGAGGTATAAAACTGTCTAGTAAAAGAAGCCAGTTATATTTATGCGTATCCTTGAATGCCTGGATGTGTCCCAGAACATGGAAAAATACATTTCAACATGTTTCAAATGAGACATTTGATTGGAATGAAAACATAAGAGCCCATGGATCAGGTCTAAATAGTTGCAGAAAAAAAACATACAAAGTCCTGTTTCATAGTTATCCTCTATGATCTGAATGATTTCAATTAACTTAATTGTATTTGCAACTTGGGGAACAAGGCTAGCAATTGGATCTATACAAATTCAGCAATTCCATTCAAGCTGAATATCTTTTCATAAAAAGACATTATTCTACTACTTGTCTCTAATTTCTTAAAACTATTTTCAAGTTTAGTTTTAAAAAAAGAATTTTATAAAATGGAAAACCAAAATTCTTAGTCTCTGTCCATTCCTTTTAGACTGGAGAAAATCCTTCATATAAAATGTGTGGAACATAGATGTAATATTTATGCATAAATATTAAAATAAACGTGGAAAGAACCATGATTGTTTAAATTTACATTATATAGTAAAAAGTATGTGAAAATAATAATTTTTATTTTGGATATAAATTTGGTAGAAATATTATATTTACATTTTTTAATATTTTCATTTACTTTTAACATATGATTAGTACTTGGTTTTGTGTTCATGTGCTCAGAAAACAATGAAATAATTTTACTTAGCACCTCAAATTCAGCAAACATTTAAGAACTAATTTCCTAAATATACATATATATGTAGAAAATAATGAAGGTCTTACAGGTATCTCTTTTCCTAGAACATTAATAATCCTCTTATTCTTCATGGAGCAGAGATAAGGGTGGTCATTTATAGCATGCCATGGGCCCTAGTAGTGGTCCTGGAAATAGGTAAGGTAGATACAGCCTATTGGCCTCACTGTAATGAGAATGCTAAAATCCCCTGCAAGGGAAGCATCTCGGGAAGTTTGACAATGTTACTGAAATCAACAGACTCCCCTAAGACACGGGACTGTATGAAAAGAATGGTTTGGGTTGAAGGGGAAGGGTAAGGGCAGGGAGGGGAGCAGAGAAAATGTAGAGCTCAATAAAAATCAATAAAAAAAGAAAAGATTGGTTTGAAAATCCTGACTCCACTCAAGCTCTAAGAGTGTGGAGAAAGCCAAATCGCTGCTGAAGTAATAGAAAAGATGCAGATAGTCACACTCTAAAACATAAATCTGCACAAAAATGGTAATTAAAATTGCACAGTAGAGTTTTTATTAACTTTATACAAGTGAAAATACAAATTTGTGCAAAGGAGGACACTGCAAACAGGTAAGGTTTCCATGACAAAGTGACTCTGGATAACGTAAGAGAAAAAGATCTATTGACTTCTTTTCTTCGGTAGTGAGGACGCTGTTCTTTCTCCTGGTGTCTAATCTTTTGCTGTGGGAGAATGTGACCCCAACACCCATCTGTGAAGAGAATTATCACCAATGTGTGTACATGATTGACCTGCTTGGAATGGCAGTCCCTTTATCGAGGAATGCTGATGGTAAAGTTTTCAGTACCTTCACTGAATAGGTAAGTACTCCACTGACTTCCAGTTTGCTTCCATAAGGACTTAGATACTACTGGTTGGAATGGATGTAGAATGAAAGAGAAAGTGAGGTTATCAAGTTTCAAGAAATACACCTTTGTGAATAGAAGAACATGGATGCTATGAGGAACAAGAAAATAGGAAATCTCTAATAAAATTGCATCTTTTAACTTTTAACTTTTTCTATATTTTAAACTATCGCTTAATTTTTTCTTATTACAAAAAGCACTAAAAGGCATTCTTGGGAGATGATGGGTTTTTTGTTGTTGTTGTTGTTGTTTTTTGTTTTTTTTTTTTTTTTTTTTTTTAGCGGTTAGGCCTCCATTGACATTCTTCACTTAGAACTGTAGGCAAACAATAAAATGGGAAAACTACATTGTAATGAGTTGAGGGATTAAACAGAGTTAAAGACACTGAGGATAGATTGGCATGAGAAAGAAGATTAATCATTCAATGGAGAAGGGAAAAACATCACAATGTCCCACTGCCAAATGAAAAGCTAAGGGCAATCAATAGCTACTGAGAGATGGAGAACTAGTCTTTGCATGGAGGAGTCAATAATAAATTATTCACTCCCAAGTGGCCTGCCCAAAATAAATATACAGAGGAGCAATGGTAAATTAGCTCAAAAGTTTTACACATACATGTATATGTGTAACAGCAATAATTATTGAATAAGAGGTCATAAGTCTGGAAATGGTGCAAATAGAGTAATCATGGATGCAAATAGAGTACTCGTCTATGAAATTTTCAAAAATAATATAAAAATATTAGTTGGTTTTCAAATATTCCCATTCTATGGTTTGTAAAATCCATAGACAGTTAGTTGGCCCTCTATGGTTTGCAAAATTCACAGGCAGTTAGTTGATCTAGAACTATATAAGAAGTCTAACTGAACAAAAGTCAGAGAGCAAGCCAGTGAGCAGCTTGCCTCCACAATTCATAGATTTGGCAGTGCCCAGCGCTCCGTGAGGGTTGGAGAATAAGCTGTGACTAATGAAAACCCAGCATCATGGAGGAAAAATCAGAGAAGTATTTCTTTTGGGACAGCAAAGAGAAACTGTGGTACAAGGAGGCCTAAGCTATATATCTATCTGGTAGCAGGACATAGCCACGTGAAGATTCTTCCTCCTGGTTCTTGTTGGAAGAATGAATGGGTCATGGAGAATGAAGGATTAAGAATGTGTGATGGGTTGCTGGCCCCGCACAATGACTATGAAAGGGCACTCATTACGGTGTACCTCAGTTGCAGTTGATAGCCATGGTATTGGAGGTGATAGTTTTAATATGTTTGCAAAATGGCAACATTTAGGATGACCCAAGAACCGCCATCTAGGAAGAGTATGGAATCTTCAAAGGTTAGATGGTTATATATGAGACTATAGAACAAATTTTGAAATGTTGGGAAAGGAGCCATTTCCTAAGTTATTTTTCAGAATGTTTCCAATTAAATATCTATCAAATATAATAGCATTCTGTGCATTGATTTGTTTTTACGATTTGCAATTCCATGGCATTAAATATTTTAGTATTTCCAGGAGACAAAGTATGTTAAGAGACAAAAATTCAAAGACCTGGTCCTTGGCAAATGCCACACTTTTTGTCTTCATGCTCCAGCAAACATTGAACAAGTTGAGCAGAACCCATGAATCCTCACTCACGTTAATTTCATTCTACTGAAACCATAGGTTGGTTTTGGCATACTGTTAGTTGTCCTTACTACTCTGTAGAAAAGTTTGAACTGACCATGTCATACATGTTTAAATATACACTAATGTAAGACAGTTCTATTTATCCTATGCTATTATTGCACCCTATATGGGTAGAGCTTTGTAGAATGACTACTTCACAAACTCCTCTTGGGTACCAAGTATCTCCTGTTTCTATTTCTTCTTCTCTGCCTAAGAGTTGATTTCTGATTGTTCTGTCTATACCTGGGTCATAATTGAAATCTACCTGAAGAAATATATTCAATAAATGCTCTGAGTTTTTCCTCATCACACAACTGCCCTTCTGTGTGATGACAGAACTTCATACCATGCCAGCTCTGACACACAGTTGCTATCCTCTCTCACTCCTACCATAAATTACCTAAAATGATTTATATGGAACATTATTATGGATCTCTATACTCTTCTGCACTTATGATCCATCCTCCATGTTTTGCTTGATGGCATAAGCACTCTATGTGTCAAAAATTCTCATTTACATATCTGTGAATGTGAAAGAAAGCAAAAACAAAAAGTAACTGAAGGAGGTGATGTCTATGAGTATTACCAATCCTCTAGAAACTTTATAAAGCACTCTAATGACATTTCTGAAAGTCAAAAATTCTTTAACACAAGTCCAGTGGCTACATCTTGCACTCCTACTTCCTCTATTGTCATCAAAGAAATGTTTTAAATATGCATGTAGATTGTCAAAGGAAATTGTAATATAACCTTTTTGAACAAAAGCTACATGAATTGGCTATATTTCTTTACTTTTAATGTGTTTCAATTTTGATTTCTTATTCATGAGCCCTACTGAAACAGGTATTAGACTACAGAATGCATGGGCTATGCCTCTGTACCTTCTGATAACTGGATTTCCACATTTATATGGAGCCTCTCATATTCATGTCTCTAAGGGCAGATATTTTCTGGGGAAAAACTTAATACATCTATGAATTGCTAGGAACATTCTTCCCAAGGAAGGTAGTCTTCTTGCACTTCACTACTTTCCCCGTGAGTTAATGAGGTGCCCTGTACAATTACAACTGAATGCTGAAAGGCATCTCTTTGCAAGAAAGAAATTTAAGTATCCAAGTAGGAGAATCACTATCAACAGATGCAGGTATTCCACTATTCAGGGATACTTCACTCAGAAACACAAACCCTGGGATCTCAGTGGAAAGCTTCTCCTTTCAGTAGTTCAAACAGGACCTTTGTGAGCAGAAAGAGAATGCCTAGCACTGACTACAGGTGATATTAGCCTGGTCATCCCTTGATTATTGGCATCTTAATCATGTGGAAACCCTTATTGGGCCCAAGTTTGCAGAACTGATTTTACATGAAATAAGGAGGGAAAATGGCATAATATTAGAATACATAATACACAAAGACTCGAACACGAGCTAGAGACCGAGGACAGGAGAAGTTCCTTGAGTAAGAAGAAGAGATAGGAAAATGATAAAGGCCTTTCATTGGCACTTCATTTAATTCATGTCTAAAATCAAGAAATAATTTGCTGGCTATCTATCTGTCAGCTCTTATAAGGAAATATTTTGTCATGTTATACATGCAGGAATCCTAGTCATGTTGTGCTTTCTGTCTGGCCCACATATATGGAAATCCATGTGTGTTTAACAAATCCCACTTTTCACAAATCTTTACACACACACACACACACACACACACACACTCACACACACTCAACATTTAGAAGGAATATCTATCACAATTACTGAAATATATTTGATAGTTGACTAACTTTCCTTCTGGTGATCAGTTTCAGATTTCAAATGAGCAAAATGAAACTACCTTGCCTGACATGGGCTGCCATCCGCGAAGCACAGAGAAGACTCATACTTTAACTTATTATAACTACCCATATTGCCTGGATAAAGAGTACCGAAAGACTCACACTTACTTCAAGACTGTGTGTGAGTTGTCATCAATTTCGTGACAACCCTTGTAAACCTAACAGAAGTCACGTTGTCTGAGCTGTCTTTTGGTCTATTGTTGTGAGACTTAAGACTTAAGATATTTTCCTTTTGAATGCATGCTTGATATAAGGGATCTCTTTTTTAAAAAAAAAAGAGAGAAAGGCAGGAAGGAAGAATGAATAAAAAGTAGCTAAGAAACTGGCATGGGACTAACCTAGGCCCCCTACATGTGTATGACAGTCGTGCGGCTTGTTCTGTTTGTAGAGCCCCTAGCAGTAGAATCAGAGTCTGTCCCTGATGCATGAACTGGCTCTTTGGAAGCTATTCCCAATGTAATAGGGCTTTTTGGCGGTTTTGGTGGATGCCTTTCCCAGCTTTAATGCACAGGTCAAAAGGCTGGTCCTGCCTCAACTTGATTTGTCATTATGCCTTGTTGACTCCCATAGGAGGCCTTATCCCTTTTGAATGGAGACTGAGGAGGAGTTGGTGGCAGGGGGGGGGTGTTGAAGGGAATGGGAAGAAAGGAGGCAGGGGAAATTGTGGTTGGTATGTAAAACAAACAAACAGACAAACAAATAAATAAATAAAAGCTGAGTCTTTGGAAAGCCAAAGTCTAAGACATTAATTGGTTGACTTAATACCACGTCTTCCGATACCATTGGTATATTCTAGAAAAAGGAGAAATTAGACATGAAATATTTATAAGGACAAAAAAGAAAACTCACAGGAAATTTTGAAGGGAAACAATAGGGTAGATAAGCTGTGAATCTCAGCAGTCACCTGAAGGAAGGTGAACCAGAAGGGGGAACCAACACTGCTATTAAGTTAGGCTCCAGGAAGCTAGCAGATGCAGCTATGGAGTTTAGCAAGCATCTGTATGGTGGAAGTGATGGAGATGCTTCAGAGAAGCTGATGGAGAAAGTCCAGAGCATGTTGGGGAGCATATATGACTTTGGCCGTATCTGAAAGAGAAGGAAATATTAATGCTTCTGAGTTAAAACTCAGAAAGCTAGCAGGTTGGCACTGTAGTGCTCTCTGCATGCTACTGAAAGCATCGATAATGATGTAGGGAGGGGTTTGGAAGTGAAAGTTCAATAGTTCAGTATCTCCTTAAGAAAATAATTATTTCCCCCTCCTATTACATAGCTTAGAATGTCAAGTCTCTGTCCAGGTCTAGAAGAAAAGTTCAGATTGTTCTTCTAATCAGGAAGAAGTAGCTTTGCCTTAATGAGCTACAAGAAAGCCCTGAACTTCCAATATGTAATATGGTCATTTACAGCCTAAAGAAGTACTTTATTTTCAGGGGAATGGTAGTGCAGTCCAATGTACACAAGAGAGATGTCCATTTATTATTAGTGTCCACATAATTTGCTAATGTCTGTCTAGCAAAGGACTGATATGGATTTCATAGAAGTTTCTAAACAATGAAAACCAACAAAATTCTTATGGGCATTTCAAAGAGCAATGAGTAGACTAAAGGAAATTGATCTGTGATCCAAAGAGTGAAGGAATGAAAGATGGTTAGAAGGAAAATGAGTGAGGGGCAAGGTATGAACAAAGGAAGCGACTAAAATATAATCCTAGTTCAGAGCTTAGTCACTCTAACTTTCTCCCATGTTCTTCTTTCACACCTATTACAACCTTTGCTTGTTTTCTCCAAGGCTGATTCACCACAGTATTCTTTGCCTTCACCTGTTGAATGGCTACAACTCCAGAGAAAAGCAGAATGTGCACACTCCAAGTCAGACATTGAAGGCATTTGTAGCAACTGAAAAAAAAATCCTTTTATTTACAGGACCATTATCAAATCCATCCAATCTCTTCTTTCATACTACAGTTGTGTTTATCTAAATCCTGCTTCTGCTGTTCATGTTTGTGACCCCATTCTCTCAGAATACTTGAGAATGCAATGACCCAAACTAGTCTAGCTATCTCTTACTTGCATGTGAAATATAAGGTCTGTCAATCTTCAGCTTCATTTCCCTTTTAAAAGTCTGAGGTTTATTTTCAACCTTGTATGTAATTGTTATCTAAAACATTTGCTTTTGGAAACCCCAAATTCTATTTTGTTTCCCACTTTAATTTCCTCCATCAATTTGAAAATATTTCCAATGCTTTTAAAAGTTATTGCCAGGGATGAAATTTGGCAGTGACTAAAAATAAAACTATTAAATATTTTCACTTATGCATTTAAGACTTTGGTCAAATTGTTGAATGTTTATTGGTAAAAGTCCTCTGCATGGTTGTAATATTTAGTTGAATTCTGTAATATTCTGAAAAAGATTGAGTAGAGTATTCACATAGGCAAAGACTAGCCAGAAAAGATAATTGGGCATATATCAACTATTTTCTTTTCATCAGAAAGAGGTCTTATTTCTTGTTTTTTGCTATGGATTGCTATGAAGATCACTATTTCATTCAAACAACTTACTCAACGTAAATGACAGATCAACAGATAAACAGAAAATCTAGAAATCAATTAACCTCATAGATTCGCAGGTAACACTGTGCAGACAGTATGAACTAAATGAGAGGTTATGAAAGTCTATGTTTCAGGAGTCTCTGCTGAATTTCTTAGAGTTTCATAAGGGTGCAAATTACTAAGCTCAGCTCAATAGCAAAGCTGATGCTAAACAAGAAACAAAGTTTAAGGATAGAGTAGAGGTGACTCATGTGAGACCCAGCAGTTTCTGTGCTGTTTCATGGCAATGACCACCTTGAACTAACATTCCAGAAATTTATTTTTTAACAATTTTTGTATTATATTAAGTTACTTTTATGCAATTATATAACTGTACTTTTGACATATCCACTCTTGAAAGTACAATGCCGAAATTTTAGCTGTTACAATAAAAGTCAAAATGAAAGGACACAAATGAGGAAGCAGCTACACAAATCATCCCTATGACAAATTTTCCCTCTGCATCCTTTTCAGTCCTGCTTCTCTGTGTAGCTGGACCATTCCCTGAATGTAACAGTCCTGCTACAGTTTTCATATAGCATAAACAGGGGCAGAATCACACACACACACACACATTAACAAACACACAAACACAAGGAATAAAATCTAGATTCCCTCTCTGAGCTTGTCTTCCTTCCTTTGAACTGATCACTGACCACAGTCCTACGGTTCCTGGTTGCTACTAGGGCTGCCGTAACAACCACGAGGGGTACAGCCCCAGGTCCACTACATGAGTTTTCTCTCCACTCTTTGTCAACTCCAGTTGTCTATACCACATCAACTTACAGGCCTCGTCCTGGTGTTACAATCTATGCCTGGGTTCAGAAGGGTGAACTCCCTGCATTCTAGCACACCTGAAATTTCCCTAACGCCCTGACCTAGCCAGAGCTACACATCCTATGCACTGGTCAAGCCTTGTGAGCTCCCCAAGCCATAGCTAGCCTGCACTACATCCAACCTGTAGGTGTTATCCCTGATGTATGTCTATGCATATATCCAAACTATAGAGTCCTTGGAATATCCATGCCAATACCATAGTCAAACCACAACCCAAGTGTCACAGATGGTATACTGGCCTAATGTTAGACAGCCTGGACTTTCACAACAAATGCGCATTCAAGGAAAGAAGTCAGCATGTCCATGTCTCATCGTAAAAAAGATAAATAATCTGAAAGTCAAAGGCAACATATCTCCCCTCAGATCCATCACTCATATAGAACTTTCTCCAATGCAAATTACCTAAATGAACCAAAGAATACAATTCTTTCAAAAAAATCAATCATAAATTCCATCAAATAACTCAAAGACTTTATAAAAGACAGTAGTAAACAGTTCAATGGACTGAGTGAAAATAGGAATTAATGCCTGAGTAATCCCAAAGGGAACATATACTATGGATGAATGAGCTGATGAAGAAAATCCAGGATTTGAAATTTAGTGAAGTGATAGAAATATTGAATATAACTCAAGCTGAAATTAATAAGAAATTGAAAATTTCAATAATCCACTTTACAAAAGTAGGCAGAAAGTATTGCAAGTGGACAGATCAAGTAGAAGAAAGAATATTGGGTCTTAAAGATGAAGTATATTATGCCAGAAAATAATATTTTTAGTACACATGACAGAGGAGTCAGACAGATGATTGTTGTTAAGAACATTGACTGTTCTTCCAGAGGACTAAGCCTCAGGGTCCAGTACATACAGGGCTAATAACTACCATCTGTAACTCCAGTTCCAGTGCATTTAATGCCCTCTTCTGGCCATTTGAGGTACTACATTCAAGAGGTATATAGTGTGGGAGAGAATCTGCCAACTGTACATCTAGCACAGGATTAATATCCAAAATACAAAGTGAACTTCAAAATCAAAGAAGCAAGAAAACAAAACACCAAATAAAAAACGGGTTAGGTATCTGAACATATATTTCTCAAAAAAAAAATAAATTGAAAGGGCAAAGAAATAACTCAAGAAGTAGTCAACAACCTTACCAACTAGGATCTAAGATTTTATCTCAACCCAGTAATTATGGCTTAGATCAAGAAAACAGTGGATAGCAAATGCTGGCTGGCATATAGAGAAAGAGAAACTACTACTGACTGTTGGTGGAATTACAAACTGGTGCGCTCACTCTAGAAATCAGTGTGTAGAAATTACAAAGTGCTCAAAACAATAAACCATACTATACAAATCCTTCGAACTTTTTCAAAAGACACAGCATACAACTACACAAATACTTGCTCAGTCATGTTCACTACTGCTCTTTACTCAGTAGTAAGGAAAACTGAAACAACCAAAATGTCATTTCTGCTGATGAACAGGCAATGAAAAATGTGATTCGCATACACCCTTCTACCCTCTCCCATGGTCGCCATGCTCCAAATTTACTCAGGAGATCTTGTCTTTTTCTACATCCCAAGTAGTTTATATCCATGTTTGTCTCTCTTAGGGTTCTCATTGTTGTCTAGGTTCTTTGGGATTGAGAATTGTAGGCTGGTTATCATTCCTTTAAGTCTAAAAGCCACTTATGAGTGTGTACATAGGATATTTGTCTTTCTGGATCTGTGATACCTCAGTCAATATAATATTTTCTAGATCCATCCATTTATGTGCAAATTTCAAGATGTCGTGGATTTTTTTCTGCTGTGTAGTACTCCATTATGTAAATTTACCATATTTTCCTTATCCATTCTTTGGTCAATGGGCATTTAGGCTGTTTCCAGTTTCTGTCTATGATAAACAATGCCGCTATGAACATGTCCTTGTGGTATGATAGCGCATTCTTTGGGTATATACCCAAAAGTGGGATTGTGGGTCTTCAGGTAGGTTGTTTCTTAATTTTCTGAGAAATTGTCATACTGATATCCAAAGGAGCTGTGCCAGCCTGTACTCCCATCAGCAATGCATGAGTGTTCCCTTTACCCCATAACCTCTAGAACATGAGAGGTTTTCGATCTTGGCCATTCTTACAAGTATAATATGGAATCTCAGAATTGTTTTGAATAACATGTCCCTGATGGCTAAGGATGTTGAGCATTTTCTTAAGTGCCTTTCAGCCATTTTAGATTCCTCTGTTGAGAGTTCTCTGTTTAGGTCTATATCCCATATTTATACTGGATTATTTGTTCTTTTGATGTCCAATTTCTTGAGTTCTTTGTATATATTGGAGATCAGTCCTCTGTCTGATGTGGGGTTGGTGAATATCTGTTCCCTTTCTGTAGGCTGCTGTTTTGTCTTCTTGACTGTGTCCTTTGCTTTACAGAAGCTTCTCAGTTTTTCTCCGTTTAGTTTGATGTTGGCTTTTGTCTTTCTGTATATTGCCTTTATTATATTTAGGTATGTTCCTTGTATTCCTTCTCTCCCCAAGACCTCCATGAAAGGATGTTGTATTTTTGTCAAAGACTTTTTCAGCATCACATGAGATGATCATGTGGTCTTTTTTTCCAGTTGAGGTATGGTGGATTACACTTACAGATTTTTGTATGTTGAACCATCCCTGAATCTCTGGGACAAAGCCAGCTTTATCATGGTGGATGATGTTTTTGATGTATTCTTGGATTCAGTTTGCCAGTATTTTATTGAGTATTTTGGCATCAATGTTCATGAGTGAAATTGGTCTATAGTGCTTTTTCATAAAAATGTCTTTATGAGATTTGGGTATCAAGGTAATTGTAGATTCATAAAAAGAGTCTGGCAATATTTCTTCTGTTTCCATTGTGTGAAATAATTTGAGGAGTATTGGTATTAGTTCTTCTTTGAAAATCTTGTAGAATTCTGCACTGCAACCATCTGGCCCTGGGCTTTTTTTGTTGGAAGACTTTTGATGACTCTTTCTATTTCTTTAGCAGTTAGAGGTCTATTTAGTTTGCTTACCTGGTCTTGATTTAATACTGGTAAGTAATATTTATCCAGAAAGTTTTCCAATTTTGTAGAGTATAGGTTTTCAAAATATGACCTAATGATTTTCTGGACTTCCTCCATGTCTATTGTTATGTACCCCTTTTCACTTCTGATTTTGTTAATTTGGATATTCTACCTCTGCTTTTTGGTTAGTTTGGATAATGATTTGTCTATTTTGTTAATTTTCTCGAAGAACCACCTCTTTGTCTCATTAATTCTTTTATTCTTTGTTTCTGTTTTGTTGATATCAGCTCTCAATTTGATTGTTTCTTGCCATCTATCCTCCTGGGGGAGTTTGCTTCCTTTTGTTCTAAAGTTTTCAAATGTTCTGTTAATTTACTAGTGTGGGATTTTTTCCAGCTTCTTTTCTTTTTCTGGGTTTTGTTTTGTATCTTGTGATCCATTCTTGCTCCAATCCTGAAATAACATTTCCTTCTTTCCTTCTTTCATTCCTCTCTCCCTTCCTCCCTTCCTTCCTGCCTCTCTTCATTCCTTCCTTCCTTTTTTTTCTTTTTTTCTTTCAGGACATGATCTCCCTATATAGGACCCTGTTGTTCTGAAATTCATTATATAATACCATGCTGACCTTGAATTTACAGAAATCTGCCTGGGGTTAAAAGCCCAATGGCTTGAATTCCTAATAGATCTATAGGATCAGGGCAGATGTGTTAAATTGATGCCTAAAATACAATTTTAAATGTTTTTATTAATTTTATTGAGCTATACATTCTTCTCTGCTCCCCTTCCTGCCTCTCCCCTCCCTTTTACCCTCTCCCATGGTCCCCAAGCTTCCAATTTAGTCAGGAGATCTTGTCTTTTTCTACTTTCCATGCAGATTAGATCCATGTATGTCTCTCTTAGGGTCCTCATTGTTGTCTAGGTTCTCTGGGATTGTAAATTGTAGGGTAGCCTTCTTTGTTTTATATCTCAAATCCACTTATGAGTGAGTCCATATAATATTTGTCTTTCTGAGTCTGGTTTATCTCAGTCAATATGTTTTCTACATCCATTCATTTGTCAGCAAATTTCAAGATGTTATTATTTTTTCTGTTGTGTTCTCTAGCTTCTTTATGTAAGCCTTTAATGCTATGAGCTTTCCTCTTAACACTGCTGAGGTCATTGCATGGGCCTGCTCTGGCAGAGGTTGCTGACTCAGGCCTGCTCCAGCAGAGGTCGCTGATTCATGCCTGGTCCCACAAAGGTCTCCCCTTGGGCCTGCTCCCTCAGCAGTGGCTCCCTTCTACCTGCTCCTGTGGAGGTTGCTACTTTAGGCCTGGTCCAGTGGAGGTCACTGGTTCAGGCCTGTTCTAGCAAAGGTCACAGGCTCAGGCTTGTTTCCATAGATGTTCTTGGCTTAGGCCTGCTCTCATGGAGAACCCTGGGTTGGGCCCTGTCCCAGAGATTGCTCCCTCAGAGGTGCCTTACTCATACCTGAACCCACAAATGGCTCAGAACTGCTTCTTCAGCAGTAACTCTCTTGTGCCTACTCCTGTGGGGGTCACTGCCTCAGTCCTGCTCCAGAGGAGATTGTTGGTTCAGGCCTGCTCCAGAGGAGGTCACTGACTTGTCCCTGCTCCCTCAGCGAGAGCTATACCAGTTTACACTCCCACCAGCAATGAATAAGTTCTCCTCTTTTCTCTTATCTTTGCCAAAACTTACTGTGAATTTTTTTATTAATCTTAGCCATTTTGATTGGAAGAAGATAATACCTCCAAGTAATTTTAATTTGCTTTTTCCCGGTGGCCAAAGATGTTGCACATTTCTCTGAACTTTTCTCGCAATTTAAATTTTATGTTTTCAGAACTCCTTGTTTGGCTCTGTACCCCCCACGTTTTTTCTTCTTTTTTAATTTATTCTGCTCTCATACAATACATTCTGATCATACTTTCCCCCTCCTTCCATTCCTCACAGTTACACACACACACACACACACACACACACACACACACACACACACCTCCCTTTCCCCCAGATCCATTACTTTTCTGTTTCCATTAAAAAAAAAAAAAGAGTAGACCTCCCTGTGATATCCACTGAATACAACATGACAAGTTACAACAAGACTAGGCACAAACTCTCATATCAGGGCTGTTCAAGGCAACCAGTAGAAGGGAAAACGTTCCAAAAGCAAGCGAAAGAGTCAGAGACACCCTCACTATTTGAAGTCCCCCACCTCAAAAAAAAACAAGCTGACAATTGCAACATGCAAAGGACCTCACACATCCGTCCCTATGCAGGCTCTATGATTGCCACTTCAGTTGCTGTGAACTGCTGTAAGCTCAGCTTAGTTGTTTTTATGGGTTGTGTTCTCTTGATGTCCTAGACTGCTCTGACTCCTATAATTCTTTCTCCCTCTTCCATGGGTTTTCACAGGTTCTGAGAGGAGGGACCTAATGGAGATCTCCAGCTTGGTCTCTCTCTCTCCACCTAATGTTTGCCTGTAGGTCTCTAGATCTGCTGCCATTAGGTGCCTGAGGAAGCCTTTCTGATGACAATTTGACTAGATACCAATCTACGAGTATAGCAGAATTTCATTAGAAATAATTTTACTGACTGTATGTTTTTTCTGACCCTAAGTCTCTGGGATATCCATCATCTGGGTTCTGGTCATCCAGGCGGTGTTGGGAATGGTTCCCTCTCAAGGCATGGGCCTTGCCTAGTTTCAGAACATGGCCAGATTAGGCTCCATATACTCCATTACTAGGAGTCCTCACTAGAGGCACCATCATAAATTTCAGGGTTTTTCCATTATATTAGGTCCCCCTCACCGCAATTCCAACCATGTTTACCCATACTCTCTCCCTCTGTCCCGCTACAACCTGATCTGTTCTGTTGCGAACCTCAGAATGCCCCCAGTACATTCATAAAATCTTTCTTTTTCTCCTCCTCAGGGAGATCCATGTGTCCCCTAAGAGCCTTCCTTGTTACTTAACCTCTCTGAATCTGTAGATTTTAGTATGATTATCATTTAATTAACAGTTAATATCCACTTTTAAATAATTAAATGCCATGTTTCTCTTTCTAGGTCTGGAGTATCTCTCTCAGGATGAATTTATTTTACTAGCTCCATCCATTTGCTTGCAAATTCATGATATCATTTTATTAAACAATTGTGTAATACTTCATTCTGTTAATGAGCCATATTTTCTTTATTCATTCTCCTATTCAGTGGTATCTAGGTTGCTTTCAGTTTCTGACTATTATGACTAAAGCTGCTATGAACACGGTCAAGCAAGTGTGTTTACAGTAGGCTGGAGCATCCTTCAGGTGTATACAGACTATATAGGAATAGTCTGTAGATAGATCAATTTCCTATTTTCTGAGGAACCACTATGTATATTTTCATTGTTCTGTACAAATTTGCACTCCCGCCAGCAATGGGAAGTGTTCCTCTTGCTCCACATCCTTGTGAGGATGAGCTGTCACTTGTGCATTTTATCTTAGCCATTTTGACAAGTGTAAGATGAAATCTCAAAGCAGTTTGATTTGCATTTCCTTGATGACTAAGGATGTTGAACATTTCTTTACGTGGTTTTCTGTCTGTTGGAGATTCTTCTGTTGAGAATTCTCTGTTTATATCTTTACTTCATTTCAATTGAATTATTTGGTTTGTTGATGTCTAGTTCCTTGAGTTTTTTGTATATTTTGAGTATTTGCCTTCTCTCAGAGGCAGACTTGTTGAAAACCTTTTCCCATTTTGTAGGCTGCTGTATTGTCGTATTGACAATGTTCTTTTCAAAAGCTTTTAAGTTTCATGAGGTCCCATTTATAAAGTGTTGATCTTAGTATCTGTACTATTCAAAGCAGTACCCTATTTTTAATAGGGTATTTATTTTATTAAGTTTTTGTATAATCTAAATACTAACATTCTTCTCATTCTGTAGGCTTCCCTTCTCTAGAATGTTGGTCTCCTTTGCTGCATAGCAGTTTTTTATGTTTAACCAGTGTTTAAGAATACAACTTCTTGATTAATTTAAACTCCAATTCAATTCAGGTCATGCTCCTTTCTATTAGATTTTTAAAATGCACTCATAAATTCATCTCACCAAAAGTGCTTATGCCTTTTTGAGTCTTCTGTCTGCTTCATCTTCTCCATAGATTAATAACTTGCTGGTGTCCCCAAGTATCCTTGCTTCCAAACTCAATCAATAATTACTGGTTTGGGGTTCTTTCTTTCCCAATATTTCTTACTGGTTCAATTTTGAATACCAGATTAGTGTAATTATATTCCAAGTTTATGAAAATTGCTTTCATGAACTGAAATACACTGGTTTTTCTGTTTTGTAACAGAGTAGATAAAGATTCTCCAAATAATGTATAGCAAAGTAAATAAGCACACATTATTCTCAACAGAGTTTCCTTGTTATTGTCGACACCAAACTTTGTGCATCCTGAAGCAAGGAGTGATACTACATAGCCTCTAAAATGAGCACTAAGTAAAACCCAATCACTTACATTGCTAGATATATTGAAATCCCAGCTTTCTTTGTGCATTGCTTTTTTTTTTGACATCGCCGCTAAAGGAAGTGTAAAAAGGCCCTACTTCTTGATATTGTTCCTGATTTTAGAAGGTTTATTGTTAATTGTTCTTTATTTAATTGAAAATAGAGTCTTCTCTCATGCAATGCATCCTAACCACAGTTTCCTTTCCCTACACTTCTCCTAACTCCCCCACCACGTCTCTCCCCCAGATTCACTTCCCTTCCATTTCCTCTTCAGATAAGAACAAGCCTCCAAACCAAACAGGTCAAAATAAGACTCAATAGGAAAAGGCAAAATCTTTCATATTGAGTCTGTACAACATACCCTGAAGAAGGAAAAGAGTCTCAAGAGCAGACAAGAGTCAGAAATACACCCAGTCCCAAGGTCAGGAGTTCCATAAAAACACCAAAAGTTTAAAGCCAACCAGGTTTCTAGAGGATGGATAGATTGAAAGTGTGATCCATGAGGAGGTGTGATCACAACTAAAAAGCTTAAACAGACCTCAGGGAAATATTTTGGAAATGGATTTTAAGGTGTTTTATAAAGGTCAAAGGAACATAACACTGGGTCAAGATGTGTTTATCGTTATGGCCCAACTGAGTCGATTTTCTAGTTTTAATATGGAAGCACACACAGTTTTGAAGAAAAAGGTGCAGAATCTTAGTTTGATTGGTTGGCCAAAATATGGCCAGCTGGTAAGTATCTGGAGATGCCTGGTATTCCTTGTCTTGGTTTTAATGAAGGATTTTAATACTCATGGAAAATTCAATGCTAGAATGAGTATCCTGTGTAAAGCCTAATCCTCTACAATGGGAATGCCTCAAAGACATGCCCTTATATTATCCTATAAGATGCAAAATGATGAGAGGGATACCAGCACATTTGAAGAGCCGCTTCATCACCTTTTAACTTTTGCTAGATCTCAAGTTCAAAGATGCTGCCTCTCAATTGGATGAATTAAATTCAATGAGATTTAATTCATTAAACCTCAGGGACCATATGGCAACCCTGAATCTCACAAAGAAAGGTGATCATAGCTATTATAATCGGCAGTACAGACAAAGCAATATCCGTGATCTCCTAACCCATTAAAGGCAGCACAAGCAAATTCATTTTTATGGTAGCAGAGATGGAGGCTATGTCTGGATTCAACAACATGGACGTCCATCCACTCACCAAGGCTGACTTGTACCAGATATGTCAACAGCAGAAACAAACACTGAGCCTCCCTCTATAGCACCATTCCATAGAGCTGTTCCTCAAAGGAACATTGTCACCTGTTCTAAAATATATAATGCTTTTGAATTTTATGTGGGATAGTCAAATCATGTTAGGCATAATTATAATCTGGTTACTGTTTTCATTGTGAAATATAGCATGGCATATGGTGATAGGGTTGTGTGTTGGATTGACAAGGGGTGGACTTGTGATGGCTATTCTTGGTTCTTATTTCACAAACAAAGCATACCATATGTTCCTGCAAAATAGACATCTTTATCAGTGTTTCCTGAATTGAGAAATGTCCACTGTAAGTCTGATGGGGATGATGTCCACACCTACACAACACCAATTGCTTTGTTGGAGTGGGTGTGGCCTTGTTGGAGGAAGTTTATCACTGTGGAGTGGGGTTTGAAGTCTCAGATGCTCAAGCCATGCCCAGTGTCTGTTCACTTCCTGTGGCCTGCAAGATGTAGAACTCTCACCTCCTTTTCCAGCACCATATCTGCTTGCAGACCAACATGTCCAACCATGATGACAATGAACTAAACCTCTGAAACCAATCCACCAAATGGAATGTTTTCCTTTATAAGAGTTGTTGTGGTCATGGTGTCTCTTCACAGCAATATAAGTCCTAAAAAATCCTTCTCCATATTCCATTGATAATCAAACAAAATGCCTAGTGCCATGTGTGAGTTACTCCTCTTTAAGGTGCTTCTCAGTGAGGTATTTTAAAACATCCAAATAATACAGACTGTTGCTATTGCTCTTGGGTTTTCTGCTGACTTGTTTGTTTTGTTTTGTTTTTAAGTCAGTTTTACCCAAGCTGAATAATCTGAGAAGAGGGAACCTCCAATTGAGGAAATGTTTCCATAATACCAGTCTGCAGCCAAGCTTGTGGGGCATTTTCTTAATTAGTGATTTCTGTTGGAGGGCCCAAGCAATTTTGGGAGGTGCCACACCTGGGCTGATAGTCACTGGTATTATAAGAAAGGATAAAGAAACCATGAGGAGCAAGAAAGCAAGCAGTTCTTACTCTACATTAGCTCTACCTATAGATTCTAGACCTGTTTATGCTCTTACTCTAACTGCTTTTAATGGGCTTATAATATATGGAAGTGTATAAACCCTTTCTTCTCCAAGTTGCATTTGATCATATTTTTCATGGCATCAATAGAGACTCTAGATAATACAGTGATCCTTCAAAAAATAATAGTAATAACAATTACTGAAGATGCTATATGCTGGATTCATAGAACGTGTAGACTCCAGTCCTGTATTAACTGGAAACAACACCTCTGCTGGCTACCTTTCACGGTGCCCAATGTTGTTCTTGTATTCTACTGATGGAGAAAAGTAATCAGTAGTCTTGTACAAATGTGAACCATGCAAACTATGATGAGAACTAGTCTGGCAATATATGGCATCTGTTGCTATCGTGGCAAGAATGATATGGGAACAACCAATTAATATATTCTTAGATATTAAGGCTTCCTCCCCAATATGAAATTCAAACCTATTACTGTGAACTGGGCTAAGAACCTTTGGCTATATATCATAAAAGCCCGAAATGAAACCTACTACTATGATTCTACTAAGTGCACATTATTTAACTGTTCCATCATACCTTATATTTATACATATGGATCAATAAAATTCTCAATTCACATCTTTAAAGTTTCTTTTTGCAGTAATGAGGATTATTACAAAGACTCAGAAGTGGTCAAGATGAGGAAAATAAGAGACTATGGAGTGCTTGGCTGACTCGGTATAATGCATAGGTCACCGACAGTTACTGTAGTCTATTCAGCAGAATGGCAGCAATAGGCTTTCTTCTAGGGTGAGT
Organism: Myodes glareolus; assembly: GCF_982192425.1. Taxonomy (NCBI): domain Eukaryota; kingdom Metazoa; phylum Chordata; class Mammalia; order Rodentia; family Cricetidae; genus Myodes; species Myodes glareolus. Next base: position 45,230,297 of record NC_142039.1, read on the forward strand.
CACATGTATGGTCAGACAATGGTGGTAGAAATGGGTTTTGTATTGTGACACTGGCTTTAAAAACAGACAGTGATTGATTGCTTCCATGGTATTTATGCCACTATAACACCACTGGTCATTTCTAGCCAGGCCAATGTAGCTCATATAGTTCATGGCTGGGTCAGATGGATGATTTACATTCCTCCTCTGATTGTGAACATAACATATTTCTACACTATGAAAGCAGCCATTAGTGCTGATGCTTCTGTGTTGGTACAGGCTTGATGTTTTAATGTTCTATTACATGAGAATATGATGCCTTCAGAAATGGGGTCTTTTCACCAACTTTTGGAGCATCACCAAGGTCATGGACAAGAGTCTGTAATGTTTTGGAATTTAGGACCTCACTATCAAAAACTCCAATAAACTTTTCTTGATACATAATTCCACTTTAACTTTGTATATCAGAGTTTTCTTCTTTCCTTCCCCTGATAGCCACTTCTCTGTAGGTTCTTCTAATAAAATACATGTATCTGAAGATTCAGTGTTAACATCCACAACAGAAAACAGGGGATGCTTGTTTATCTGCATTTCTATATGCTAAACCAATTCATTTATCTGTAAATTTCAAAAATCCATTTTACTTAACAGTTGAGTAATTGTTCGTTGAAAATATACCACTTTTCATCCATCAGTTGACAGACATCTAGGCTGTTTCAATTTTCTTCCTTTTTCCATACAAAACTGTATCCAACTTTATAAAAGACACTTTTCATAAACAATCATGGTTTTCCAGGCAGGATATGGGCAGGCAATCATTAACAGTATACAAGAACTTCAAAACACCCTTCTTGTGTGGACTACCAAAATCAGAAAACAGCTATAAAGCCCAATGAGTTTAGACTTTCTGCCTAGAGACGAAGTGTCAAAGGTATTCAGTGGGTTTGGTGTGGTTTGTGGTGCAATTCTTGGCTTACTACCTGAGGTGAGTGTGTGGTGATTTTAATAAGAATGCTCCTAAAAGCTCATGTATTTGTTTCTTGGTCCCTAGTAGACTATTTCAGAAAGGATTAGGATGTGTGACGTTGTTGGAGGAGGTATGGCGCTGAAAATAGGCTTTGATGTTTCAAAAGTCCACATCTGGCCCAGTGAATCAAGCTTCCAAGCTGTGAATCGGGATTATAAACTATCAGCTTCTCCTCCAGCACCATGTCTGTCTTTTGCCACGTTCTCTACTATGATGATCATGGACTCACCCTCTGTAACTATAAACAAGCCCTCAATTTAATGCCTTTTTTTAGAAGTTGCCTTCGTCGTGGTATCTTTTCACAGCAATACAAAAGTAACCAAGAGAGGGGTTGGAGGTTATATAGAAAGTTAATCACAGTTCACAGTTCCTCAGATAGGTCACGGCATGCATTTATTTGCTTGATAGTATTTCCAAGTAAAGTGAATGGGTAAGAACAATAAATTAATTTTGTGAATGATTTGTCTATTTGTACTCCTCATAGACTTTGAAAATTCTTCAGATGATGAATCAATATGCCATATACACATATTTTATATGTAAATAACTATCATACATAAAAAACTATGGGAAAGAAAAGTTTTCATTCTACAAGAGAAGTTTTCCAAAAATAGTTATAATTTTTTGGAATTAAAAGGCTAATGAATATATTGCAAACTAAACCAATTTTTATATTTTTCTTATTCTGAATATTTCTATGAATAAATTTTCCTAATTCTGTAATTTTATATTCCACAACCCTAATCACATTTATCAAAGCTTCTTTGGAGCAGTTTTTCAAACTCATGTCACTAAAATTAAACACTTTTCCCCCATTGGCTCATACGTGCTGATTCATTCATCCCCTCAAGAGTGCAACTTATTGCTATTTTACATTTCTGGTATCTTTTTCTTTTTTATTTATTTTGCATACCAACCACAGAATCCACTCCCTCTTCTCCTCCCATTCCCTATTCCACTTCCCTTCTATGCTTTCCCCCATCCAATCCTCCTCTGTCTCCATTCAGAAAGGGTGAGGCCTCGCATGGGAGCTAACAAAGCATGGCATTTGCCTGCAAGTTTCATGTTGATAACTAAGGATGTTGATAACTAACGATGGCGAACAATTCTTTAAGTGTTTCTGGGCCGTTTGAGATTCTTTTGGTCAGAATTCTCTGTTTAAATCTTTACTCCATATTTTAATTGGATTATTTAGTATTTTGTTATCTATCTTCTTAAATTCTTTATATATTTTAAAGATCAACCCTCTGCCCAATATGGGGTTGGTGAAGATCTTTTCCAGTCTCTAGGCTGCCATTTAGTCTTACTGACAGTGTTCTTTGCCTTATAGAAGCTTTTCAGTTTTAGGAGGTCCCATTTATTGTCAATGTCAGTGTCTGTGCTGCTGGGGTAGGAAGTAGTTTCCTGTGCCAATGTGCTCAAGGATATTTCACACTTTCTCTTCTATCAGGTTCAGGGTAACTAGATCTTTGTTGAGGTCTTTGATTCACTTCGAATTGAGTTTTGTGCAGGGTGATAGATATGGATATATTTACATTTTCGACATGCTTCATTCAGTTACACCAGCACCATTTGTTGAAGGTATTTTCTTTTTTTCTATTGTATAATTTTGGCTTCTTTGTCAAAAATCAGATGTTCAGAGATATGTGGATTTATGTCAGAGTCTTCTATTCCATTGGTCCACATGTCTGTTTTTATGCCAATATCAAACTCTTTTTATTACTATAACTCTATAGTAGAGGTTGAAGTCAAAGATGGTGATAATTCCAGAAGTTCCTTTATTGTACAGGATTGTTTTGGCTATTCTGTTTTTTTTTTTCCACATGAAGTTGATTACTGTTCTTTTCAGGTCTGTGAAGAATTGTGTTGGGATTTTGATGGGGATTGAATTTAATCTGTAGGTTACTTTTGGTAAGATTGCCATTTTTACTATGTTAATCCTACCTATACAAAAGTATGGTAGATCTTACCATTTTCTGATATCTTCTTCAATTTACTTCTTCAAAGACTTAAAGTTTCTGTCACACAAGTCTCTCACTTGTTTGGTTAGAGTTCCCCAAGATATTTTATATTATTCGAGGCTATTGCAAACGGTGTTGCTTCTATGATTCTCTTCTCAGGCCATTTATTGTTTGTATATAGGAGGACTACTCAATTTTTTGAGTTAATTTTATACCCTGTCACATTACTTAAGATGTTCATCTGCTGTAGGAAATCCCTGAAAGAATTTTTGGGACCACTTATGTATATTATCATGCCATCTGCAAATAGAGAAAGTTTGACTTCTTCCTTTCCAGTTTGCATCCCTTGATCTCCTTTTATTGTCTTTTTGCTGTAGCTGGACTATCAAGTTCTATATTAACTAGATACAGACAGAGTGGATAGCCTTGTCTTCTGAAAATCAGGAAAATCCCTCAAGATATTAATGCATTTACTCTGGCTCAACCTAGGATCCAAATGTTAGGAGCATTCAGAGGCCCTTCAGGGAGTTATGTGAAAGATACAGAAAGTCACTGTCATTTCAAAATCTGAATCTGTGTCAATACAATTAATTAGCCAAATTTGCACAGTAGGAGATGTTTATTGCTCACCGCCAGGGGAAATACCAATGGGTACAAAGCAGGCCACTGAGAACAGACAAGCTTCCACTGGCAAGGTGACTGAATAACTTCAGAGACGGTAGCACATTAGCTTTGTGATGCAGAGACACTGCTCCTGGTGCTCACCTCCAACCTGCTCCTGTGGAAGAATGTGGCCTCAGTGCTCACATGTGACAGGAGGAATCCGCAAGGCAATCTTCTCAGGATGGACTGTTTGGGCCCACCATCACTGTATCTAGAAAGATAAATTCTAAGGCTACAAGATCGTTCGTTGACTTTGTAAGTAAACACATTGACTTCTGGCTTCTTTTTGTAAAGATTCTTCATGTGAATAGTTGGGATGAAATGTACTAAAAAAGAGAAAGCCTCGGGATCCAAATTTCAAAAAATGTATCTTCATAGTCAAAAGAAAGCAGTAGATACTAATAAGTCAGATTAGAAAATATGAAACTCAAATATTTGATAAAATACATTTATTTTATTTTATTCTTACTATTCATAAAATACCCCTTTGTTTCACTGGTGCGGCATAAGGCCCTGACAAGCATGGCTGAGAGAGAGATATGATTCTCCTTCATTTATTTAGGTAACATAATTTTATTGGCATTCTTCATTTGGGGCACTGTGGATATACAGTAAAGAATACCTGCAGTGTGATGAATTATACTGACTAAATAGAATGACAGACACTGAAACTAGGTCTGTGTGCAAAAGGAAATTAATAATTCAACAAAAATAGAAGAAATTTCACAAGTTCCCACCATAGTTGAAGAACAATAGGCAATCAATAACTCCTGAAAGAAGAAAAGTCAGGCATCTCTGAGGAGGAGTCCCTGACACTTTTGCCAATCCCATGTGTCCAACCCTAAATAGATATACATAAGAGCCACAGCGATCTGACTCAGAACATTCTACATATATCTACATATGTATAACAATTATAAGTATGAAATAAGAGGTTATGAATCTGACAGAAACTGGGTGGCATATCAGAAAGTATAGAGGTGAGAGGGAGGGTTGTAAATAGCATAGAGTACTTGTGAATAAAATTCTCAAAATAAATAAAAATCCCAAATAAAAATTATTATTATTATTCAGATATCTCCAGAGAATATGAATCATCTTGAAAACAACTCCAATGTGGCATAATAAAAATAAGATCTGGTGCATATAGACAAAAATGTCTTCTCTGTATGATAAAGTACTTTTAAAGTCTATATGTTGCATATTCTGGTAATTCAAAGAAACCAGAAGAAATGAAGAATATACATGGACGAATGTGGCTCAATTTATTTTTATAAGTTTCTGTTACTTACTTTATATATATATATTACTATTTTCCTTGCTTTATGGGACATATTTCTAACACTCCAACAATCCTTTCAAACTTTGTAGAACCTTGACAATAGTATTTGTACTGGTTAGTTTCTATTGCCAACTTAACCCAAAATAAAGTTGTATTGGAAGAGGAAAGGGAACTGAGGAACTTCATAGGTCAGATTGACTTGTAAGCAGGTCTCTGGAATTTTCTTGATTGTTAATTGCTGTAGGATGGTGCCTCCCATCGTGGGCAGCACTAGTACTACTCATATACAGTTGGTCCTGGGAAGCAATAAGAAAGCAAGCTGAGGAGATTCCAGTAAGCAGATTGTCTGCATAGTTCCTGCCTCTTGTCCCTGCTGGAGTCCTTACCCTGATTTCTTCCAATGATGAACTGTGACTTTAAAGCATGAGCTGAAATAATCCATTTCCTCCTCTAGTTGCTTTTCCACAGAATGTTCCATCATAGCATCAGAAAACAAACAATGGCAGCAGGGGAAGGAGAGCAGTATGGAGGTATGCCTGATGCTGTGGTTTGCAGGAAGAATTATGAAAGTATTGGATACTTTCATCTAGCAATCCATTTAATGCTCAGAGTATGAAGTGTTGCTGTTCTGTGGGCACTTGGAAAATGACAACGTTGATAAAAGTGCAGATGGTGGAGAACGAGATTATGACGTTCATAGGGAAGCAAAGACTGTCTCTCAGCGCTGTTCCTGCAGTATTTTAGGTTGTCTGTAGAAGGGAAACATTGCGTGTTTCACTGAGTGTCTTGGCTAGGTTTCTATTGCTATGATAAAATCACAGATCCAAACTAAATGGGGTGGAAAGTTTATTTGACTTACACATTCACACCACTGTCCATCACTGAGGGAAGTCAGGGTATGAAATCAAGCAGGAACCTGAAACAGAAACTAAGCAGAGGCCATGGTGGATTGCTGTTTTCTGGCTTGCTTTTCGTGGCTTGCCCAGTATGCTGTCGTATACCACTGAGTGCCACCTGCTCTAGGATGGCACCACCTACAATGACTTTGGAACTCTCACATCTATCATTAATCAAGGAAATGGCCCCCATAGACTTCCCTACATTTCAGGCCAATGAAAGCACTTTTTTCCTCCAAAATGACTCTGCCTTTTGGCAAGTTGACAGAAAACCAGCCAGCACACTGAAATAATGTTTTCTGGTGAGTTGAGGCTGAATAATTGACCATTACTAGCAACAACAGCAAACAGCTTCACCAGGAGACATCTCCTGAGATATATTTCTTTTGGGTCAGCAAACAGATGCTGTGGGCCAGGGTGACACAGGCTGGTCATCAAACTGGTAATGAAACATGGCCCTGTGTAAGTGTCTCCCTCATGAAACTTCCTCTGAACCTGAAGGGGTTATGGAGGGCACCCAAGACTATATTGTGTAATGGGTTGGTGATCTTGCAGAATAACCCTGAGAGGCCACTCATGAAGGTGCAACCTTGGTTGAAGTCGAAACCCAAGGGTATTGAAGATGCCATCCCTCCTCTCTTTCTTCCATAAGACTCTTGAAGCTCAGTGCAGTGCTAGTCTATGGAGCTCTGCCTCTGATTTCACCCGTTACTGAACAGGAGGAGAGGAGGAAGGGGAAACTGTCTGGCATTTAAAATAGAAATGAAAAAAAAATTCAAATAAAAAATAAAGGTAATAAAATTTAAAAATAAATAACCAAATAAAAAGAAACACAAACTAAGCAGTTTGTATCCATTATAAATTTTAGCTTCAGTTACAAAAAAAAAATCTCTCTACTTTCCACTCTAAATTTACTAATTAAATACTCACTCACAATCTATGGTGGAGAAACCTTCACTGTTCTCAATTCTAAATAGAGAGTTTAATTCCTAAATTATTTTTCTCTTTCAAAGCATATCCAAAGGCAGAAATATATTAATTTATCCCGAATCTTCATAAAGTATAATGATTAATTTGCATTAATATAAATGTGCAACAAACTTTTTGTTACATAGATTTGGGGCAATTGAATAAAAATTTCTGTCTGCTAGTCTACAAACATCTATGTAAAAGACTTTCTACAGCCCGTATACATCAACTGGGAGCTCAGAAGTATAGTGCAATAAAGACATTAGTAAACATAAATTCTTTTCCATTTAATTAAATCCTAATTTACTCTATACACCAAAAGCTCACTATTTCAGGGGTGCTGGCAACTTGAACTTTCTGGAATGTACTTTATGCAGAAACCTTCATCTAGATCTCAGTAAAAAGTAATTGCTCCTTGCAGTCAGTTGTTTAAGCTTTACCTTCCTGGGCATAAAGTTCTGTGCCTAACTACCTCAACAGGTGATCTTAGTGTAGTCATCCCTTGACTATTTGAATGTCCATCACCAAGCACGATTTTTATTGGACCTAAAGTTTAGGGTACAGAACTGATTTGCTCTGAAATGTGACAGACAATAGTGTAACACCAGAATTCATAATAGATAAAGGCTGAGGACATGTAATGTTCGGTTAATAAAATAAATACAACCAGTTTGTTCATTGTCCATGTGTCAAATCCATCTCTAAAATCAAGCAACATCTTGCTAGTTGTCCATCTGCCAACTCTCATAAGAGCATACTTTGTCTGGTATGTTATGAAGGTAGGAAGCCTTGCTTTGTGTTTCTGGGCTTCATGTGTGTGTGTGTGTGTGTGTGTGTGTGTGTGTGTGTGTGTGTGTGTGTGTGTTTATGTGTATTGCTTCTTCCCACAAATTCTTTCATAATCTCCAATCTCCAGCATTTAGGAGAAATAACTATCAAAGCTCCTAAACACATATGGTACTTGACTGACTCTCCTGGTGAGATCCTGGCCAGATATGAAATGAAGGAAAGGCAGACTACCCTGCCTGGTCAGGAGTGCAATTCCTACAGTAGTCAGACAAAAATGACATGAGATTTTTTGTTTACTATAATTTGTTCCACTGCCTTTATAAGGATTTCTGTAGGGCTTACACTCATCTGAAGATCTTGAAGGATCAAAAGCTCCATGCCAGCTCCTGCAAACGTAGCAGAAGATATTCCATCAGAGATGCCCTTAGATGGTGCTTTATGGCTATAAGACTTCCTTTATATTTTTCCCTTTGAAAGCATGTTTGGTACAATGTATCTCTTACTGAAAGATAAAAAACTGAGTGTTTTGAAATACCAAAATCTGTTGGGCCCTGTCTCCCCTTACTCCCTGGGGTGTGTCTCTGAGGACAGTTCTGGTCAGCCAGCTAAAGCTTCCTGCTAATTCTTGTGCTCATTCTGCCATAGCCTGGTGATTTAGCTGTAGGGCACTGTTCACCTTTGGTATGGTAATTTCCCACCTGCCTGGGAGAATTACACAGTGCCAAGATCTCTCTTGTGCTGCTCTCCACCCCCTGCCTGAGAAGGAATTCCCTACAGTGCCAGGTCCCATATAGCGCCAGTTTCCCCTCTGGTTGGGAGGGAGTGCCCTTACTGGGGCCAAGGTATATTAGCCTTGCATTCAGCTAAATAAAGTGGCATTCGGTGATCTCTTTTGTGTTGTGTCTTTTGTTCAATCTCCAGGCCTTTGCCCAAACTCATGATCGGTACAGAGGCGCGCGAACCTTACCAAGAGGGTGACGCAAAACCGGGTGGTACAAAAATTTAGTAAATTAATTGACAAAAATGTGTTTTGCAGATCTACCTATACTATTGTTATATTCCAGGGAAATACTACCATTAACATGCATTAGGCATGCAACATTTTGCAACTTGCTTAAAAATCAGAATCAGAAAATTTCAATGGGTCAAGTTCTTATATCAAAAAATAACAACAACTTAATCAGTCTCTCCAGGTTTTCAAAAACATATAATATGTGTTATCTATTATGAAAACTAGTCATTCTTGATCAACCCTTTCTTACAGTGTTCTGACAAACAACACAAATGCTATACAGTTAGCACTCCCCCTAAGAACTCTGCAGATTTAAAAATCTCTGAAATGTGTTTATAACACATATAAAATACATCTAAATTTCTCTACGTTTTCCTTCACTCCCCTGAATTATTTTTCTTAGCATCATATTAGACTTATTCCATGTGTTCAGTTTGTTCGAACAAATAAAGAATAGTCTTGGTGTTACACAAAGAACAAATGAACAAAACAAATGTAGCCAGCAAAGCAATTTATTTTTTATTTGAATTTTTTTAAAAAAGAAAAAAATCTATCTTCTTTCATTATACAGACCAATCCAAGTTACCATTCCCTCCTTCCATTCCCTCCACTTACCTCCCACCCCACTTCTATCCACAATTTATTTTTGCAAAAAAGTCTAGAACACAATCCAAATCAGGCTAGCAAGCACATTTAGCGAAAATGACTTCTGTCTCTTATTCTGGCTAGAGATGGTGGCGGTGCTGTTTCTGGGTGATGGGAAGCTCAACTTCACAATGTGAGCTGATTGGTCAATTGACAAGAAGAGATCAGAAGTCAGGAGACCTAATCTTGCCAAGCTAACTGCCTATGAAAAAAAATCTTACAAACATATGAAGTTTTCTAGAACAACTACAACTTCTTCTCAACACTTACATTGTTTAGCACTATCCCTAATTCTCTGTATTTCACAAGTACACCATTTCATTTAACACTCTTTCCTCATTCCCTGCATCTTACACTTACGTCATTTGTACTATCCCCTAATTCTCTGTATCTCCCACTTACGTTATTTAGCATTCTTCCCTTATTCCTTGCATCTCATGCTTACGTCATTTGTACTATCTCCTGATGCTCCGGTAGTTAAGGTACAAGTCTAGGAAGACAGAGATGAGCAAGTCTTCGACCTTTTTTCCCCCTTCTTATTCATGAGTTTCTATTCCTTTGATTTTCTGATACTTGGATACAGAATTGGGAAACATAAGAAAATTATGACATGATAGTGAAGATTTATTGCTGATTAGAACAAAAATTAATCCCCTGAGCATAGCATTTTCCTCTCTCATAGGACACAATCATTTCTTCAGACATGCACATTTGAGATGGCTCAGAGTTCAGTGTCTGGCAGTAAAAGAGCTGTGTCATACCTGGGGGTCTTTTTACAGTCTCTGAAGCTTCTCCCTTCACTGTGAAAGATTTTGATTCAAGCAAGCATTTATACCAAGATGCAGTTAACAAATGCCCTCTGGACAAGCACTGAATCACTACTGCTTCCCTGCTGGGTTCTCTACAAAATTCTGATTTTTTTCCATTCATGAGATACATGATTGTTTGAAATTCAGATGACTTTACAGGCATTCACATACGGAATGACATGTCATTTCCCCTTCCTTTTGACCCTACGAATAATTTTCTCTTGCCAACGACCAAGGAATATGCCAAGAAGACATTTTCTTCATTAAGTCAGGAGAAAGGTGGTATTTTGGGGAAGTTCAGTTTGTCTTCTGGCTCTAAGAAACACAAGATTTTAACTTCTTTCACAATTTAATCTTTAATGGAGTTCTGTTTACCAGACAATCTTACAGCTCCTGATATTACTCAGGAAAGTGAGTACTGGGGTTCTCATCTTGTTAGCAAAAGAATTATTGAGCAGACTCAGCGGAAAACTTAAGAACATGTTTCTTAAAGTTTGAAGGAAAAGCAACAGAGCAAGCCGTGAATCTTGACAGGTACATGAAGGAAGGTTAGAGGGACATGAAAGAGAAGAACTCATGTCCTATGAACTAGGGTCCAAGAATCCTGACAGGTTCAGTACTGGAATTTGGCAAGTAGTTACATGGCAGTCTAATGAGAGTTTGGAAGCTATGTTTGGGAAGCTTTGGAGAGTCTGAGAGTAACTTCATCAATTTGACAACAGCATTTGCAAAATAAAAAGTTTTACCTCATCTTTTATTAGACTTATTATACTTACACTTCATTTTTTACATTTATAGATTTCTACAACATAGCAAAAATATTAACAATAACAACTTACACAGGATGGGGGTAAGTTTAGAAAGAAAATAAGGAGTAAGTTAAAATCAAAAAGGTATTGAAGTATTTCTGATGGGTAATATGATGACTAAAATATTTCAAACATAATTGTATGTTTTTAAAATCCCTTTGGAGGTCAAAAGGAGTTTAATCAAAAAGACAATCAATTAAAAATGGATTGTGTGGAAGTTTTCATCTAAAATCATTTTTGTTACAGCCTGGAAATCTGTTACATCAAACTCTCTGCAGAATATAGTAAAACCTAAAACCTTCCAACAAATTCTCCCTCCATGAAATTGTTATGCTTTCATTTTTCTTTCCTTTACAATACCAGCAGGATATATATTTTTAATTTTATATGGGAAAACTCAATTGTTCTCTACTTCAGGATACACTATAATTATTTCTCAGGAACTTCTAAATATCCTGTTACCAGTAAGAAATTCTTTTTAGACTCATAATTAAAATTGCCTTAAATTTTAAAGATCCCAAATCTAAACTAAAAAAGCCTTAAGTTTAAATCTTTAAAGATTAAACATCACTGTTAATAGAATAGGTTTTGTTTTTTCTTTAGTTTTATGCCTGCCCTTGATCTGATAAAAGATCAGACTCTCTCAATGAAAAAGTAAAAGGTAAAAGTGGCTCATGAGAATCTATCTTCCATTAAAGACACAGCATAAACACAGCATAAAAACATATACAGTATTCTAAACTTCTAATTCATAATTAGCAATGAATAGACATCTTGATATTTGTAATTATGATTGTGTCTTGGAGAACTTTTGCTGTCAGGTATCTAAAGACCTGTGCTCAAAGTGTACTACAGACGTGTACAATGCCTCTCCTTAACTACTCATTACAAAACACAACTCCAGGCATAGCACAGGGCCCTGGAAACTCCAGAAAAATGCCGTTGAATCTTATTTGAAACTTAACTTTGTCAAATAGCTCCTTATATATTTTCTTTCTAGAGACTCTCATTAGAGTTAAATACTAATAAGGCTAATGATTGTGCTAGCAAATGACTTGAGAAATTTTAAGATTACTCATGTTAGTGAAGTCCCTTACTATCCACAACATCAACTTATTACAGAACAACACTGTCACTACTTAATTGGAAGATAGATAGATAGATAGATAGATAGATAGATAGATAGATAGATAGATAGATAGATAAGGGGTATTTATATCCTCCTAAATCTTCACATGCTATCTACCTAGACCTACCTTAATTTTTTATAAGGTTAATACTTTTTCTGCGGTCCAAAAGCATCTGCCACAAACAAAACACAACCTACAGTAAACACTAAACAAAAAGAAAAAGCACTCAATGTTCTACCATCGAGGTGAGGTTATTCTTATATCTTTCCAGAAAATAAAGAATGTCCCAGATGGCTCCTCATCTGATGCATTCAACCAGGATATCTAGAGACCACCAGACCAAAGAAACATCTGCAGGCAGAGAACAAATCCACTGAAAGGAATGGTCCCAAGAGTGACAGTAAACTGGTAACTTGGGGGAGGCATCAGCACTTTAACACATCAAGTTGAGACCTGGGGAAAATAAGAACTAACCCAAAACTGATAGTTACATTTAAGGACTGTATTGCATGCTAACTCTTGTCAATGCAGAATCTGAATGCCTTTGTCAGGGAAGATAAAGGAAACACCGGGATAGGAGACAGTGTGATACTGTTTTGCTATGCTAAGGACTATTTATAAATCTTTATGTAGAATAGGCCACATTACACCCATGTTGCTCGCAGGAAAAATATTAGCAGAAATTAACCAAGAGAATTGAAAATGGCTTTCCCCTTTTCTCCGTCCTCTGTAAGCTTGTCTAATAATTCACTTACGCTTTTCTGAATTAATTATACTAGCTATAGAGGCAATGCGTTTAACCTTGGCCTCTATTATGGCCACAATTTTTCTTATAAAAAATTTATAAGGAAGGAGATGTTCGGAGCAGAAGGTCCTTGCACCCACATATCACCAGGGAAAGCAGAAATGTTAAACACACAGGGACCTCTTCTCAAGTGAAGGGATAAAATACCTGCTTGCAGACCCAGAAGGCTAGGAGTGAATTTTGTTAGTGACCTGATAACCTTTTGCTATCTGTGAAGGTAGGCCTTACCCACCTTTTGCTATAGAAGTAGACTTTGCTGATGTTCCCCAGAATGATTATTCCGGACTCTTCCCTCCCTAGACTGTTACTCATCCTCAAGGGAGATGTCACATGTACTTTATAGCCTGCTGACCTAGCTCTATGCTATCAGAGATCACATTAGAATCTAGGCCTTTTAGCTGTAGAACCCACTCTCACGGTCACATGCACGGTCACATGTACTTTGTAAAGGAGTGTCTACGAGTGACACCTTAAGCTTTATAGTCTGTCTGGAATTGGAATGGCTCTTGCTGGAAACCTTTTCCCAAATTTGCACTGTGTTTTAAACAAGCTGACAATGAACTATCATTAAACTCTCCAAAGTCTGGTCAAGGTTGATAAAGTCAATCTGCACTGGGTTTTTATTCTCATCTCTTCACGACTGCCTGCATGGACAGTTGCAAGGTCCCTTTCTTTCCGTGTTACCCAAAACATAGAGACCTACAGATACAGTATGAAAGCCAGCCAGCCTCTCTTGGCTATCTCTTGTAGTGCACTGGCCAAGAATACAAGTATAACACAGCCATACCATCTCAATAGACAGTAAAACTTCCAAAAAGTGTTGGGATAGAAACATAAAATGGCTGGCTCGAGATTTAATGGCTCTGGTTTCTCTAGTTCCTATCTCCAGCGACATTCTTCTGACTTCTTATCTCCTAAGAAGCACCATAGACACTTTCCCAGTATTGTTTCATACTTAACAACAAGGCTTCTCTGGATTGTTTTGACTTCATCTCGCAGTGACATTGTTTAGTACTTTCTCTTATTCTTCTGGTGGCTGAAGTTACATAATAAGAGAGGCAGAAATAAGCCATTTCTACAATGCTTCTTCTTCCTTATTCTGAAATCTTATTACTTTGCCTATATAGGAATTAGAGGACTATTTTGGAGCAATTCTAAAGTTCTAACATCACTGATTTATGGCATGAGATTTTATTGTATACTGGTGCTGAAAATAAATTACCTTAGGGATAAGAGCTTGTCATGGGCACTCAAGTGACTTTTAATGGTAATATCTCAAGAAATCAAGACTTCATCAGGAGAAATTCTGTGGTTGTATTTTCATAACAACTCCAGTCCTCTACCATCTGTTCCCTCCTTTACAGTCTGCTCTAATAACTAGTAAAGAAAAGTGATTCGAAGTACGATTTCTTTCAACTGATACAGTGGAATCACATGCATTGTGACTATTTCACTCTCCTGACTCAATGATGACCCCTCCTGAGTTTCACATGTTTTTTCTCTTGTGTTCATCCAGATCCTCAGTGGATCATAAAGTCAAAATAATTGGCATAAATTGACCTGAGGAAGGACTTGCCACTTTAGCTTTCTTTGAACCCCAACAGTAATGTCCTCTATCATCAATTCATAGACTAAGCAAAGCAGAGATTTTGTTAACTTGCGAGACACATGATTTGCTGAACAGCATTGTTTGTCATTACTCCAAAGCAACTTAAAATATGGGTCATAAAAGGATTGCCACTCTGCCTTTAAGGACACATCACAGCCATTGCAGTGGTTTCTAGACAATGGGAGACAGCTCAGTCAGCATCCTCCCATTCTTATAGCTGATGACGCCATTCTTTTGATAGCTTTTTAAAATTCTTTTGGAAGCAAGCTTGAGAGTTCCTAACCTCTTCTGTAGGTTTGAAAAGGCGCACCATTTTTGTAAATGCAAAATGGTGATAATCTGATAGAGGAAGGGAGAATTTAAGTGTTTCTCTTTACAGTAGCTGCTCACTCACTAGCTAGGACAGCAGCCTAGAATCCTATTTAGATTGAAAGGCTTGGGTGAGTCTGAGAGACAGACCAAATTAGTAAGATGCTAATAGATAGATTTTTTTTAAAAAGAAATAAACAGAAAAAAGGTGGCAGTTGGTCTGGCATCAACACAGAGTTCCTTGAAAAATACAAAGAGAGCAAGTGGTACATTGCTCATAGGCCTCAGGGAGGCTATAATGTCTGAAGGATGGTCCGTCCATGGGAGGAAGTGGTACAAGTGGGCTTATCAACAATGTGCGGAATGTTGCTGCCTTGGTGAACATCATACGATCTGAAAATAAATCCATAGCAAGTCCAAAATGTACTGCTAAGTAATGAGCATGAGCTACTGGATGTAGAGAAAGAACAGTGATAATGACAAAGTTTAGCATTCCCTGTGTGGACAATTGCACAGATTCAATATATATATAAAAGAATGTTCTTTTCTCTTCTGAAAGAAATTTTGCAGAGGGTGTGCTGCTGAATACCAGAAACAGAGAATTCTGCGTGGGCTGTGGGGTGAACTTTTGTGAAAAAGGAGAATTCTTGGGGATGGAATCTTTTCACCTAGGCCTGGGCCTTTTGAGTAGACAAATCTGATCAATGAAAAGGCATTGGCCACAGGGTAGCCTGTAGAGAATAGGGACTGGGAGCATTCTGAAGATACAGGAAAGAATGCATCCTGTTCTCTGTTGACTCTGACCTAGGTCAGGCGATGTGAGCTGTTCTCCACTCACTGAATCCGGGTAATGACGCCAAAAGGCTCGCTGATAATGAATCACAGAGACCTAAGTTGATGACTGTCATTTACCCTACTACACTCAACAATGAATGCAGAAAAAACAGAAAGAAGTAATGACATGTTTCCCTTTTTTATTAGAATGTTCTAACATTTTTATCCTTTTATATGTTAAATACTTATATGTCGTATAATTCCTAGAGCACTAGCTACAAGAATGTAGAAGAGGGACTACAGGAGATACAGATGTGACAGTCAAAAGCCAACAAATCCCTTATTGAAAAGCAACAAAAAAAAACCCATGAGATGATTATTTCGGTTTGAGGGAATAAAAACTTTCTAGGGGTATCAAGACATAAAGTCAACCAGAAAATAGACAGCTTTCCTGTAGGTCAATAATGAATATCTCAAAAAAAATTTACATTCACAATGGCTTCAAGGTAACATAAAAATAACTTTGAATAACCCATTCAAGGTAGTAAAATACTTAAGCTAAGAAAATTTTAAAACAATAGAGAAAAAGATTGAAGAACAAACTAAAAATACTAAAAGATGGAAAAACTCCTTTGGCTGTGGATTAGCACAGTTGAAATTGGAAAAATGGCTCTATTGCCAAGATGTACCTACATATTTTATGAAATCTTATTAAAATATGAATAGCATGCTTTCCAGAACCTACAAAAAAAAAGATCCTAGAAGCCTTCCAGAAGAATTTAAAAAAAATCTGGATAGTCAAAGCAACCTTGACCTAAGAGTAGTATTGGATGCATGACTACAATACTTTGCTTTTAAAAAATCAGCATCTTAGTAGAAAATCTAATTGTACTATTACAGAACCAGACATGTAGAACATAGAATACCATAGAAAACCCAGGAAGAAACTCATGGACATACAGCTACCTTTGTTTCAACACATATGTTGAAAACATACATTGGAGAAAAAACACCAAGTCTATGTAGCTATACATAGAAGAATAAAAATCCTAAATCCATATCTCTCATCCTGTAAAAATCTCAAGTCAAAATACATCAAAGACCTGAATGTAGCACCTAAAACGCCGGAGTTGCAAGGTTAAAACATTGCAAGTTACACACAGAAACAAGGATTTCCCTCATGGACTACAGTAGCAAATCATACTATCCTCCCCTGACCCAAAGAAATGGAATTATATGAAATTAAAAAAAAAACTTTTTCACATCAAAGGGAAAATAAAAAGAGGGAAGATAAAGTGTGTTATGAGAGAAAATAGTTACGAATATATCTAACAGGGGATCAGTATCTAGACACTCTACATCACTCAAAAAACTAAATACCAAAAAATCCAATCAACTGTCCAAATGAATTGTGTGAGTGTTAATCAAAAAGAAAGATAAATATTTGAAAAAACACTTTTACTCTAGACAACAGGAAAATGGGAACTTAAACTATTTTGCTATTCCCTACTAGCCCACCCCAGAATGACTACAGTTCAGAAAACAAACTGAGGAACCATGCTGATTAAGGCATTGGAAGACACAAAACATTATAAGCTGCTGCTGGTAACCTAAAGTGACACAGAAAATAAACAAATCAGAGTGGATCATTACTAAGGATACTCAGAAAATTCATGAAACTCTTAACATATGGTGTAGTTACATTCATATATCTATGTGAATCTAGGTCAGCATATGAACTAGTTATTTTTGTTTAATTGCCACAAACTAGACACACGTGGGAATAAGAAACAGCAACTGAAAAATGACCTCCTCTTGATTGGTCTGTAGGCATGTCTTTGGGGACGCTACCTTGATTGTTAATTCCTGGAGAAGGGTTTATGAAACTGTGGGTACTACCCAGATTGGCCTGGGCTATATAAGAGAAGTAGATGGAAGCCACCCTGAGAGCAAGGCAGTAAGCAATCGTCTTTGCTTCAAGCTCCTGCCTCGAGCTCCTCCCTGGTTCTTTCTTTGATAGACTGTAACTTACAAACTAAAATAAGCCCATTCCTTCAACAAGTTGATTTTGACTGGTGTTCACCACAACAACAAAGAGACAAATTAGGACAGCAAGCCGCAGAACCAATTGTACATCCATGTTTCTTGCTGTGCTAGTCCCAATACAAAAGACAACTGCAACACCCTACATGTCCATCAACAGATTAAAAAGAGAGAGAGAGAGAGAAAATGTGGTCTTTATATACAATGGCATTTTATTCAATCATAAAAGTACAATTATGCATTTCTAGGAAAATGTATTGATCCTCATATTAAGCAAAATGAAATAATTTTTAAAACATAGTATTGCCTGTTTATTTCTCATGTGAATTTCAATTTAAACATCAATGCACACATAAATATACACATGTGAAAAGAAATTTAAGGTAAGTTGTACTGTGGGAGCATCCTAAAATGAATGAGGTTGGAAGAACATGACAGGATAATGAAGGGGCAGAAAGACTAGTTCTATTTCGTAACTGAAATCTAGATTTATCTACACATGTGTATGCATGAATACATACATCCACATCTGGAATATGAAAACAGGACTGAAGGGGGCAAGAAGACACAGTGCAGAAGAGTAGAAGATGGTACTTTTCCAGGAAAACAACAGGCAGTTCCGATGATACAAACAAAAGTAAATGGGTTTAGGGTAAAAGAAAAATAATGAAAATAGATATAAATCATATATATGCATATATATTGCATTTTTTATAAATTGAGAGATGGCCATATTAATGTCTGATAAAGTATTTCAGAGGAAAATTATTACAGATGAAGAGGGCTATTAAAGATATTACATAAGTAAAAAACCTGGAGACATTAAAAAATAATTTTTTATTTGTCTCATTTTTATTTGTTTTGTTTTATTAGTCAAGAATTACCTTGAACTTGTGAAATTCCTGCCTCCATCGCCCAAGTGTTGTGATTATAAGTATGCTCCAGCATGCCCAGTTTATGCAGTGCTGGGAACTGAATTCAAAGCTGCCAGCATCCTAGTAATAAAATACAGGGTGGAGACTGTCTCCTAACTCTAACTAGGTTCTCATCCTGCCCCCCTTCAAGAATGGTACAGACAGCCTTTAAAGAGAATAAACGGGAGGAACTTTTACGTCAATTCTGATAAGACTACTTAAAACCAATTGTCAAGTGGTATTTAAATGAAAAGAATTAGAACTCTTGGGAGCTGCTGCTAGCTACCTGGGAGCATTCTTGGCTCTGAAATATGTTACCGCTCAATACTCTGAAAAGCCTAAGCATGCCAATCGAGAGCCTTCCATTCCAGAGCAAGTCTACAGGTATGTAGTATGTCATTGGCTCTACTACTGATTCCAGAGCATGGGGGGGGGCTCTCTGAAGTGATGGGTGGTCCCCACATCTGGAGACTGGAAACCCCTGCAGGTACAAATTCCTTTCTGCAGTTGACGTATGATGCCTTGGATGCTGAGGTCAGAAGATGTCCCTCAGGCCTGTAGCCACTGGTCAAGACTTGGATGCAGGCTCCATTCAGCTCCCTGCTTGGAGCATAAGGTTCAGTGATGAAGAGGTGATTCTACCTCGGAAGAATCCAACAAATCTGCTCTTTGTTGAGTCTATGGTGGGAGCCTCTGGGACCACCGAAGTCATCAATCTTCCTTTTCAGATGAGTTTCATGACTATGGGACCTGTGCATAGAATTCAAAGAACTGCCAAATTAAGTTAAAGCCAGCTAGGCCCCATTAACTGAAAGACTAAGTAATCTAGCCAATCAGAGAAGATCTGTCATAAGGTCACCCTCAGTTTCCGTTGTCACGTCAGTCCTTGTAGGCCTTCTGCTGTTTTTCAGTCTGGTTTGCCTTAAGGCTCTCTGTCAAAACCTGGAGCACTTTGATAGCCTGGGGTTCCTCTTCCTGCAGAGTCTTTCTTGCCGCTGGGACTTAAGTTTCCTGTCCGTTGGTCATAGAACCCAGTATCCTGACTGAAGCCCTTATCTGAAGGAAACCTCCATATTTGAGGGCCAAGGGTTAGTACCCCTATCCAAGTACTCTATGAAACTCAGCCACATCCCTAGCCACACATAGAAATCTTAAATGTGAATAATGAGAAAGAGAGATGAAATAAGAATTTACAGCAGTGAAAGAAACTCAGAAGTTTATCTGTAATTTTTGTGTAACCATGAAAATGTCTCTTTGAGAAACTGACGGAAAAAAAACAGTGTGGACAGTAAGTAAGAAATGATCCAGAAAGTCTGACCTTAACAGGACCTCAGTCTCACAAAGAGGACTAAGTAGTAAGTAAAACACATCATCCACAAAGGCTATGGCAAAATCACCACCAAGATTAATGCTATATTCAACCATAAATCAGCGTTCAAAAGGATTCAAAGCCCCAAAGCTACATAAGGTCTTCTTCCATAGCTGTAAGCATGGGCAGAGTAAAACCAGCCAACTGGACCACTCTGTGGGGCAGAAGGAAAAGTTTACAGGGAAAACACTATCAGCTTCTCTCGGAGAACAGAGGACAGTAATTTGATAGGATAGTCTACAGGACAGAGGCTGTCAGGCGTTTCAGATTAATCAGGAATCAGATCATTGTATTCCATTTAGAACATTGTCACCAGTACTGTTATTTTGGGGACCCTCTTGAATCCTACAATTGTAATGACAGAAAAGCAGATATCAATAAACTAAAAGTAAGAAAACAATTGAGAATCGCATGTAAATTAAATAGCATAGTTATGAGAGCTATAGGTAATAAAGGAAATCTCAGAAGGACTAAAAGTAGAAAAAGCTAACTAAAATGTATTGCATCAAAATAAGAGGCATGTAAGTCACTACTGTAGGGAAAATCTGCAGCATTAAATGAAAGTGAGGAAAATGTGAAGTCAATCATCAGAATTCTTATTCGATAAACATGAAGAGGAAATCTAAAAGAGAAGAGATGAAAAAAGGAAATATTAAATACAGCTGTGGCCAGTAATGTAGCAAAGGGAAACAGAAAGTCAGTGAAACCAAGAGATGATTCCTTACAGAAAAAGAAGCAGCTAGAGTGGTGTCTTGCTGGTTAAAGGCACTGCCTGCTTTTTCATAGGACCGAAGTGTAGATCCCAGCAACCATGCTGGACAACTCACAACTGCCTCTAATTGCAACTCCAGGAGATCTTATGCTCCCTTTGTCCTTCTTGGGCAACTTGACCCATGCAGACCACAGACAAAAATATAAATATATCTTAATTAAAAATTAAAAAGGACTAATCAGATCAAAACAGTCATATTAAATCATCAACTACCATTGCCTAAATATGAAATCTTCCCACAGGCTCCTATGTCTGAGCACTTGTCCCCCGGCTGTTAGGGGAAGAACCTTTAAAACACATTTAAACTCTACATTTCAATTGCTACTGGCCGAGATAAAAAGCAGTTTTGCAAAAAGCAAAAGGTAAAACTCAAAAAGAAATCAAACAATATATCCATTAATGCAACAAATAAAAGTCACAGCAGTTACCCTAAAAATGCTCACATACACACGAGACGCACAAAAATACAATTGTTTTCTCACACAGTAAGTTAAAGTCTATGAACACAAAATGATCTCAAGTACATTAGACAGTCATTTATGGGAATTCTAAGAGCTGGTTTGAGTCTTCTTATTTCCTGTGTCTATAAAAGCTCATATTGATGGCTGTAGCCACAAAACAGTGCAGAAAAGATGTATTGAGTCATTAGTACAATCTGATTCATGGAAATCTTTATCTTAGATTTTAGAAAGACATATTAGATATGTATGATAAATTTTCAGAGTGGATCACATAGCATCTCCAACATAGCTCAAGAGTGATGTAGTTTAAGATGCAGGTGCAGGATAACGAAGCATGGTATACATCTATGAGATGAGGTACTGAGTACTTCCAAGGCAGGAATAAGTATATTTTCATTCTGCTTTTCCTATGAGACTGTTATGCATCATGAGATGGGATTTCCTGAAACCTCTTTAAGAATCTACTCACCTTAGGATGCTCAAGCCTCTCGGGAGCCTATACTTTATTGAATACAGGAAAACTTGAGTAGCCAAATTTCTAATAGTGTTGTTGCTTCAGCTATGAGAATATTAGCCACAATTAAACCAATTATAGGGAACTGAGATATGGTTGCCTCTGCCATGTATTACATATGTACTTTGTGTGGGATGTAAGATCCTGACCTACTTCAGGCCTAGCAAATTCCTCTGTTGCTAGGATCATTCATTCAGTAAATGGAGAAAGGAAGACAAGTATCATTTCATGGGGTTATGCTTCAGCCTCCCCAAATCTACATGGCTGATCTGTTGCTATCTACAAGAGTTCCAGTTGTGGTTTGTCTGTGATGGTTTATATTTGCTGTAAATAAAGGCTTCTTTTATGAGGAGTGGTACCACATTTTTCTGTGGATGTAAGAGCATGATTTAGGTTAGTGTTAGGAATTATCTTCAACTAGCAAAGTGTTGTTTATAGAGTCTTTTCTAATGTCCATGACCTCACTAGCTTCAGTAAGCTGGCTGGGTTTTCAGTGCCAGACATGACTTCCTTCATATTGAATGGACCTTACGTCCCATTAGACAGCTGTTGGTTGGAACCAACATTTGAGTATGACTTAGTGCATCTTTATGCACATCTGCCAATATTGGTCAATAACCTGGTTCACAGGTACTGCACCTAGGAATGATTGTTTAATTGCTTCCCTTCCTTGGCAGCCTACATAGTATTTCCTGGTACCAGGAGTCTAGATTACAGAAGACTTTCAGGGCATATCCATCTCAAATTATCTTAAGCTTGTATCCTAATTATGCCATATCTTCAGCAATAGGGGCCAATCCTCAACTCCCTGAGAGGCAACCAAGGGTTACACCAATCGTCTATATTGTTTTGAGAGCCACTTGAACTACCTTGACCAACCATTTGAAAGGAGGTTTGTCATACCTGATGCCGGAGTTTCCATCTACAGTTCTAGTAGGGAATATGGTCAGCTCAAATTACTTAACTTCATTTAAGCTACACGTGCGCGCGCGCACACACACACACACACACACACACACACACACACACACGTATACACTATCTGTGGTGTGTAATGTTAGGTAAATATAAAATCATATGATTTTTCGAGGCCTTATCCATTTGTCTGTATTGGCCTCCCCAACTCCTTCCCATCTGGAACCCACTCCCTGTTTTTCCATTTTCCACTTCATTCATATTACCTGTATCCTGCTTTTTCCCTCCAAAGTCACCTTCCTCTCTGCTCATGCCTATGGTCCTTTTATACTTACTTCTCTTGTTTCTGTGATTACTCCATGTTTGTATATTCGTGTGTGAGAATTTAAAGCTAGGAACCTTAGATATCATTAGGGAGTTGGTTTAACTCAATATAAACTTTTCTAGGTCCATTCAATTATCAGCGAATTTCACTTTTTTCTTTAGAGCTGACTAATATTCCATTATGTTTTTTATTTTACTTCTACTTTTTCTCTATTTTTACCTTACTGGTCCTTTGTGTATATATTATGGCTTCAAAGTTAGTGTTTTTAGTGGATTGATGATTGTACAAACAAGTGACTCTCTGCATCTATATCTGCTTCTAGTGCCTTCTCTCAGGCTCTTTTCTTTCTGTTTGTTTCATTCAATTCATACATGTTAGTTTTTCTTTTACCATATCATATTACTTTCCATTAGAAGCCTGGTTGTTTTCTGATGAGAGACAGAAAGGGTATACCTGGACCTGAGTAGAAGTAAGGAGGAACAGGGAGGAGTAATGGGGGGGAGAGAAATCAGGATATCTTATATGAGAAGAATCTGTTTCAATAAAAGGAAAAACATAAAAAGAGAGAAGTGGTTTAGAAACTCATTCAAATATTACTAGGGCATTCTAAAATAAGATCATGTAGATTTTTCAAAGATGAAGAAAGGATATGGAACACTTGAGGACATCAGCAGATCATGGAAGGAGTCCTCTGATGGTGGGAACTTCTAACAGAACAGATGTTGTCTGCCCGAACAGGCCACGTTATGTAACTAAAGATACAATATCCAAGGAGAGACCTGTGAATTTCTTACTGACAGGCAAACCACTGTTTTGAGTGAATGCTGGAACCAAATGAGCATTAATTCATAATTCTGAAATACATGGGGAATAGTTAGCCATGGTGCTTGTATGAAGATACAGAATTCTAAAGGGAAATAGGTTTTACACTTATCCCAGAAGTAGAAATTATATAGACCAGAGTTTGTATCTACTGTACATTATCTCCACATAAAGAAACTGTGCTGTGATAGGTGTGTAGTGGAGACATAAGATGCCTTGCAGAGGTAGTGAATATTGTTTAAAAGAGTGACTTTAAGTCAAGTATACATATTTGGGGGACATGAGATCTGGTGTGAGTAGGCATTGTTCATGCGACCCTTTGACCCAGATAAGTACTGTCAATAGGGAGGCAGTGGCCATACAGCCTTCCTGGAGCAAACAGCTGGATCAGGCAAGTGTGAAAAATCCTTTATCCTTATTAACCAATGGCTAGGACAATTGGTGAGAGTTGCTCCGCTAGCTGCTTGGATCCATGGTTCTGCGGAAATGCCACAGGATGAGGAGGAAATGGACTAATAAGGAATGAGAGTGCATTACTAAAAGCTAACGTAGCATCCCTCACCCACACGCTGTACCCAGAATGCTCTTTGGAGGAAATTGGAACAAATTGTGAGATCTTTTTGGGCTTGCTACCTTATTTTGTGTCACATTTCTTTAGACTCAGAATACGATTATCAATTTGCATTTGTTTGAAACAAACAACAGTGCCTCTTCAGAGATTGTCTTCATGCGCTGAAAAGCATTGCATTTATATTATTAATATTCAGTATCAAATCAATATGGAAATCCAATTACAGGAACAGGAAAGATAGCAGACATGGTAGGAAAAAGCATTCCCACGAGGCATAAGCTTACTGAAAAACTCCAATTGAGAGTAATTGACTTATTACGCAGTATCAACTAGAGAGGTCCTTATGGCCCATCACACCACACAGTCTGTTGCCATTGCTCCTGGATCATACCAAAACTGAAAGGTTAGATTAATACTAGAGATACCACATAACTATGAAGAAAATAGGGGAGACTAAGCCAAAGGTTCCATGATGCTGTCTAAATTTCAGGATGCCAGACAACACGAAGCTTGTTACTGGGATCAAGAATGTCAAAGGATCAAATGTTCCTTTCGTTAATATAATTCATTCAAGATGTAATCATTGGTTAAACGTGATAAAACTCTTGCATGAAGAGGCAACTACATTTTGATTGTATTTAAACCTAGGTCTATAGAAGGAACTAATGTTTTCTTCAGCCACAATGATGGCTGAAAATCTGACAAGGATGCCCTAGATTTCAATAGGGAAGCTTTAACAGTTGCTTCACTAAATGGATACAATGTTCCCCATTAAACTATTCTTACCAAAGACAAACAAACAAACAAAAGTGAACAGTGGTGGCACTTTAATCCCAGCACTCAGGAGGCAGAGGCAGACAGATCTCTATGAATTCCAGGCCAGCCTGGTCTACACAAACTAGTTCTAGGTCAGGCTCCAAAGCTACAGAAGAACCCTGTCTCAAATAAGCAAACAAACAAACAAACAAACAAATAAACAGATAAGAAGTCTTATAAATGTGTTTTTGCAACTATATATTACTTCTAGTTTCAGTCTAGGGTATAGAGCTGAATCTTTTATGGTATTCCATTGTTATGGGCAAAGCCTTTTAAAGGTTAAACTTGAGAATAAGTGACTTTTGCTTGGTGTTCAAAAGCTAGGAAACTGATGGAATAAATATATCCTAACACTAAGGATCTGAGAAAATTACACAGGTGACATAACTGTATGAGAATCAAAAGGAAAAGTTCAAGAGTTAAGGCACAGTAATTCTCCTTGTGTTGACCTTTATTATAAGTTCTTCTTCAGTCATGCTAAGAAATAAGCAAAGGAATGCACATATAAGTAGGTCTATGGCCATGTTCACGAGGTCGTTACAATTCCCTAAGGGAGTAGAGTCACAGGAATCTTACTGAGATTCTGGAAACTCTTCCCCCAATTCCCCAGCAGTGTGTGGCCTGAAGGTGGTGTGGTCAAGTATATAAGATGTGGAAAGTTAATTGAAAAGCAGCCTCCTCCTTGGGTCGCCTCGCTGCAGTGAGACGTTTCAGAGATGCATCTGTCTTTGATTCAGCAATGTTCCTTCTGTAAGTACTGCTTTTACTCATGTTCCTTGAGCTAAGATTAAGAAGTGCATTATTTTACCAAGCTTAGTTTAAACGTCCTATGCCTCTAGTGTCATTTTATGCTATGTTTGACCTGAGTTAGAAAATGGTAGAGTTTCTTATGCCAAATGTGTGGAAAATGAGAATGTTTCTGAAGCACTTCCATGCAAAGTATAAATCAGGGTATGAACAAAAATTTAAAATTGAAGAAATAAAGACATTTGCTAAAATGAGAATACAAGAGTCTATGGGTGATAATATTTCTGGGGTCACCTCCACGTGTTGCTATATATGAATGAATCTAAAGAACTTTTCAGTGGAGGAGACTGATTTAGACAAGCCTAACATATATGCATACCACACAGCTTTGAAAATTTCATTCTGCCAAAATACCACTTCAAAAGAAAAACATGTAAGGATTAAGCATTTGTCTCTAGAGTCTTCATGACACTTTTAAGTATTACTAATAATGATAAGATGGATGTTACAAATTCTTAGGCTTTGATAGCCCTACTGATAATATATATAAAGAATATTTACAGGCATTTTTATAGAGAGAGATATGTTGTACAAAAGTAAATTTGGGAAATTGCTATGAATTTATAAATTTTAACATATGTGATATAAATTATTTGATGATATCTCATTTTTAGCAAGATTTTGAAGATTGAGTTATATGCTTCACAATTTTTGGCATATCTAGTTTTTTTTAGTATTTCTGTTTAGAGATATTACTATGCGTGAATCTTTACCAATTCCCTATTTTTATGTTGGAAATTTTCAGCTACAGTTATCAAAAGTTATGTGGACATTAGGATCTTAAACTCACATTTTGTATTTGAAATCTTTCAGGTTAATGTGACTAATGAAGATAGATTTAAATTTCATACATATATACATACAAACCTGTTCATCCTTTTGAAAGTACAAATTATTAATATGTTACAACTATGTCTGTCGATATAATTAAAAGCAAACTGATGATGATAATGAAATCATCAGTTAGCATTGTCACAAACTAAAAAGGTATGTGCTACACAGAACAGGGAAACGTAGCCCCAACAGACTCCTAGGCAATCTACAAGCAATGTGTCACTCTTTCTATGTAAGACCAACAACTTCAGATGGCCTTCAACCTCAGCATGCTCAGGACTGCAAAGACGCACAATGAGAGTTCACAGATATGTAGGGTATGCAAAGATGCACAGTGAGCATTCACAGTTGTGTAATGTGTGACAAGTAAAATGGAAAGTCCACAGTGCACTTTTTCTGTCTTCACATACTGATCCTAGGACAATGGAAAACCAGGCAACTCTGTTCACCATTTTTTCAACAATATAATGTAATAACAATTATGAAGGTCCAGAATATTTGGAAAGTTATTGTAAGCCTCAGATTCAGAGGAAATGAGCTGAAGGTTTTGAGAAAGCAACAAAGCTATAACATGACTGTGGTGAGAAAGAAAATTCATACTATGACATTGTAGTCATGGCAGAGCTGCCTTCATCCTCCTTGTCAGCAATGCCGACACCATGTCTTTATTCATATCAGACAAGCAAAATGAATGAAACCATGAACATACACTATCCTTGACACATCAGTGCCCAAAATGTTTGTACTTGACACTGAATTAAAAAGGGCAAACTACTGTGAATTTTACACTGAAAAACAACCAGAAACCCCAAGACATTAATCTACTTGAAGAGAAGAACTAGCTCACCCTGGCTCAGCTTTAAGTTAAAGTAAAAATGTTTGGAGAAATACAGAAGCATTCTTAGGAGTAATGGAAGATGCAAGATAGTCATCCATTTTCTTGTCAAGCTACAGACCTGTGTAGGTATAATTACTTAGTTGAATATATACCACAGAAGAGGCTATTCTTCCACCCAGACAAGAAGTACCAATTTATGTCAAGGAAGACACGGGGAGCATCTTATGCTTCCCCAGACAGGGTGACTCTTGATAGCCTCATAGGAAGAGACCTCAGAGTGATCTTCTTCTTTAACAGGGACACTGCTCTTGCTGCTGGTGTCCGTGGTCCAGGGGGAGAACAAGCCCTCTTCTGTGAATGTTAAAGTGTGGAGTATCTCCTACCATTCACCCACTGGGAACATGTTGAATTGGGCAATCAAGTCAAGCCAGGATATGAATCACCTGATTTCAGAACTGTCCACTTACGTAGTAAGTATTCTTGCTGTTCTCTGAAGCCTTTACATTGTGTTTTTCATACCAGTGAAGCTGAAAGCAGAAAAGCATCATGGGCTGATCTCAA
This sequence comes from Myodes glareolus, assembly GCF_982192425.1. Lineage (NCBI taxonomy): Eukaryota > Metazoa > Chordata > Mammalia > Rodentia > Cricetidae > Myodes > Myodes glareolus. The sequence goes on from NC_142039.1 coordinate 45,258,327, forward strand.
CATAATGTACCTTCACAGGAATAACCTTAAGCTGCTGAAGTGTGAAGTAGAAGAACAGCACAGTTTGATAAAATGTAAAATGCTTGCTAAGAATACAATGATTTTTTCTCAATATTTTAACTTTTACTTCAACTTACTTTTCTAGTACAAAACTCATAAGACTGGTTTTCTCTTCCTTTGTATAGGAGACATATGTCCTTTAATGTTCTTCATTGAGGACACAATAAATGTCCAATAAAGGAGAACAGTTTCACAATGAATTCGGTGGTTGACTAGAAATTAAAAGACTAAAAATAGTTGATGAAGAAGAAAATAAACAAGTAACTTTAGAAACCCACAAATGCTAAGAACTATCCTAGAATGAATTTCAAGACCTGATCTTAAAATGGTGGGTCCAGTTTAGAGTTGAAAGTAGATCTCCTACTCATGGTCATGATGAAGGTATTTGAAGGCAATCTACCATCTATCTGAGAGTAGTTAAACAGGCGGCTGTAGATGAGGACCTTAGTACATCAGTTAGCATATAAGAATGTGACTCAAGGCTTATAATATTTATCCCTACCATACATTTTACTTACTAGCTTTTCTATCCCTTTGTATTTCTACTATTGCAGCAATCCTTTGAAACTACCACAAATTTTCTCAGTAGTAGTTTTTAATGATTATGTTTCAGATAAGTATGCCAAAGTAAATGTAATAGTTAAATAGTGGCATATTAGTCAATGTGCATATGTATAATACTTTTCTATTTTAACTGCCTTATCATTTACTATTTCCTAATATATTGTACTCAGTAGTTTAGAACTCAGTTTGCCACAACTCAACTGTAATGTGAGTTTATGACCATCTTGGTATAGAGCAGCTGTGCAGGTCCAGGATATTTGAAAGAGAAGTTCTACTGGTATGATGGCTAGCTAAGCAAAACCAGTTTGGATCAAAAAGTAATAAAAAGTTAATAAATAAAAATACAGGCGAATGTTGGCAGTAGCGTGAATAGTACCGTGTCGCAACACTTATTTTTGCAGTTCTGTAGGTTTTAGTGTCTGCTTGCTGCATAGTAACTTTTAAAAAAGATAAGAGTAACAAGGAGGGAAAGAGATCGAGAGAGTAGAAAACCAGATGAGTCAAAAAAGAGACTATAATTAAAATGAAAGTAAGTCAATAAAAAAATTACTTGCCTCATTCCTTATTTTTATTTTTAGGGTTATTGAATTTTAAAACTGCATAGCTTTCAAATACATTAATGCCCAAGTTATTGATTCATTTACTCAACTTAGAAATGACAACTAATTGAACGTTTCATCATTTCAGAATAAATTTTATGCTCAAGGCCGGGGATTTAACAAGAGGAGCATCAGATGCCACACTTCTTCCCTCTCTAAACCAAAAAACAAGGAGCAAGCACAAAATATTGAAGTGAGTTATCAGCCTTGATTTGCTACCAAAACGACTGAAGCAGTGCACTGGCTTTCCCATGCACTTTTATTACTTACATTATATGACACAATAGTAGTATATGGAAATCATGTAGAAAAAAATAAAAATTAGACAAGGAATGACAAATCAAAGAACAATCCCATTGGAAAAAAATTACATGAAGTCATTGTTAAGTAATATTATAGCAGATCTATACACTATCCACTCAAAAAACCCATTTTACTAATGCCTTGCCCCTGATATTGCACTTACTGATTTGTATTAAGTGTGAGCCAACTCTGAGTTCATGGTTAAAGATGTATGGATGTATATACAAATGAAGTACTAATGGCGTTGGGTTCCTCATATGCTACACGAGGTCCTGTGTTGGCAGACTTCAACATTACTGAACATTTTATCATCTATTTTTGACATTTATGTCTTCCCTGGATCTACTTCTATTTCTTTACATAACTTCCCACGCCTCTTTGACTTCCCTCCCCTTCCCTATGCCAACTGTAAGTCTAGAGGTCCCTTGAAGAAAGGGGCTGTGTAAAATGCAATATGATGCTCCTCAAGATAAAACAAGCTGCTCGTGGGAAGAGTTTGTGTGCAGTGCTGACTCTACTTATGTTTATGATCACTCACTTCTGATTCCCTTCCGTAAAGCAACCTAAATGATTTACAGTGAACATTATCACATATCCAAACTTTCCCCACAGAGAAATTCCACCTTCGTCATTTTTCTTAGTGTTACCAGCATTTTGTATGTCTACATGTTTGTTTATTACTTATAATGATAATTAATAACACAACAAGAGAAAGAGGAAGGTCAAGGAAGAAATGACAATTGCTAAGAGTTACTACTTGGCTAGAAACTTCATAAAAACACTCCTCTGGTATTTCTGAATTTAACTTTGTCAAAATTCTATAGCATGAGGACAGTGGCTACAGTTTAAGTTTATAAAATCTCTACCAAAAGAATATTCTAAATAAGCCTATGAATGACCAAGGAAGCGCCCATTTCAGCTACTTGAGCAGCAACTGCCTGTCTCTAACTCTATTGCATTTCCTTTGTCCTAATGAGATTGTTCAATTGTGCTTGCTTAGTCTGAAGTCCTACTGACGCTGGCGCACACTCTCTTGCAAGCCTGGGTCAACGCGCTGCACCACCTGTGGGCAGAAATGGGTGACAAACTGGGATGCACTCCTCCCATCCTCACGAAAGCCTTGGAGGTAAAGACTTTAAACAGATATCTCCTCGAGACCATGAAAAAGATCGCCTGTAAGGTGAGCAGCTTCCTTAAGTTCCTCGTCTTTTCCACATATGAATGAGGTAACCTGTATAACGACAAATGAATTTTGAAACACTTTCCTCTGCTACAAAGAAACTGGGGTATGCAGTTAAGTCAGTATCCTCACTACTATTCACAATGCCAACCTTCTCAAAGGTACTTTGTCAGCCACCTATATCTCGGGAATCTCAGAAGAAAACAGTTGTTCCTCGCAGTTATTTGGAAAGTACCTTTCTAGACCAAAAGGCAAATGTGTAACTGTGCCAGCAGTTCTTCTTACTGTCAGTGCTCAACTAGCTAGATCTTAAGGCACCAATTCCAAATTCTCAGAATCCCTAAGGGTTTGTACACATACACTCTAGGGGGTATTTATTTAGTAGAAAAGAAGAAAAGAATAAGAGGGTGGTGCCTTAAAACACATAAACATGTCAGGGACAATTCGGAAGAAATATAAATTTCAATAATTGACAGAATTTATGCTACCCCTCCGTGATCCTTGATATCAAATTACTAGCTCCCCATCTGTCTGCCCCTGTGCTGTGTGAGAGTTGGTCCTGGGGTGCTGACGAATTAGGTCGGCATGATAAATAACCAGACCAGCTCAAGAACAACAGTTATATTTTTAATAGTTGAAAGGGGGAAACTCACACTAAAAGAGTGGGAGGTCCAAAATCCAATAGGGACAGCGAGCACCTGTTGCTGGAGCTCCCAGTATTTCTACGTGGGCCCCAGGGAGCCACACCCTAATTAGATGTGATTGATTGATAGTTTCTCCATCACTGGGGAGACACAAGACAAGCAGCTCTATTCACCCCAGAAAGAGCACCCATGGCAGAACAAAATCACAACTACAATGAAGTCCAATTTGATGAAACAATGAGTATTTTATTGGCGGCCTAACAAGTTGAGAGTTACTGACAAGAGAATGGGTGACTTAAAAGCAGCGGGGATCACAGGAAAGTTCCAGCCCCAACTCCCAACACAGATGACAACCATGAAAGCTGGAACTGTAGCGCTCTCTGCACAATTTGCAATGCACTCAATGGGTCTGAGAGACCTTCTCCCTATAACTCAGCCAGGCAGCATCTACACATCTACAAGTTGTTTATTGAGTCGGTAAAGACGAGTAGAGCCTTGAGAATCTTCAAAGAATGTAGTCTCCCAGACATGAAATTGTGGGTTTTTCTTTTGAGTCTTTTGAAACTGCCACTTTGTCTTCGGGAATTTTTTTCAATTGGGAACCAGTTTTACAACACCCCGAAGAAACAAACCTCAGTGGACATCAATTTCATGCCACAAAATATATCAATCTGTTCCATTTCTAGCTCTAAATGACTAACGTATTTTAAGTCCTCTCCCACATAAATGAAAATCCATGGGTTTGACTGAATGTTATAATATTAACTTCTCATAAAATTGAATTTAACGTGTAGAAGAAATAGGATCCCAAACTCTCATCTATAATTAATGCTTAACAATTATTTTCGTATCTAGGCTAAATTTGCATGTGGAGGAAATGTGAATGCCCCAGTCTGGTCTGAGTTGGAACGTTTGCAGTCGCCCAATACAGACACTAGATATTTTGCCTTTTATAACTTGTTTCGCTGCTTGGGAAGCGACTCAAATGACGTGGAAATGTATCTGAAGCTCCTGAAGTGCCGGATGCTCAAAAGCGGCTGCTGAGACCGCGTCTTTTCCTTCTACCTCAGTGATGGTCCTCAATGAAGCACTCGCGCAAAGCTTCTTTGACATATTTCTATGTTGAACCTGTGCTTGCGTGTAATTGGTCTGTTCTTTAAAAATTAAAATTGAAATGTCTAAATCAAGTTAGTAAAGATACCTTTTGTTTAATTCAAAGTCTACTAAAAATATTGCTGGATTATTATAAAAAAAAAAAAAAACTCCGAAGATATCAGAAGTTAGCCTGGCAAATAGTATAGTTTACAATATGACCTTAGAATCACGAAATGTTACCTAAGTGTATTGGTTAAAATCAAAGAATGATATTGCTATTCATTAGTCCAGCCAACTCCCATAAATGTGGAGATCTTGGCCTACATTATGAAAGACAGCCACTCTCTATCCCCTGACACTTGTGGAATATCCACAGATAAAAGTATTACAGTGCAACTGTACTGTCCCTAGGCACTGGAACTTCATCAAAAAGTCTGAAACATGAGGATACAAACATGAAGTGTCCCTAGGCTCCACTGCAACTGTCTTTAACCACAATGCTCTGAATTCTCATCTTTTTTCACCAACTTAGATGTAAAGCATGTGCTCTCCTCACTCTTGGTCTAAAGAGGGTTCTTATGGGCAACTTCAACTTTATCTCATCTTTTGTATTCCTGTCATTCTCAGGTGGTTCAAGCCACAGAGTTAGAAAGACAAATATGATCTGCTCTTCAACGCTTCTGCTCCTTCCTTCTTCCAGATTTTCTCTTTTGCTTTTGTTGTTTTAGATTCTCTCTATCTAGCTCAGATCATCAAATATTACATGGTTGTCAGGTTGTTATATGACATGTATCATAGGTTTTCTAGACAATGGAAACTAGTCCAAAATTTTCATACACATTTATCTAACATTAAGTTAGATTGAAAATCAAGTAAAAATAGGGTTTGATTAATAAGATATCCTTAGAATACTAACCATCACGAAAACCTGCGTCTACCTAAAATTATAAATTCTAATAACAAATACTATCATCCATTCTCCAGTCATACCCCTTACTATTCATTTCATTTCATGAAAATGTTCATTACATTAGAAGTATGCTTTACTTTCACCTATTGAATGGATACAATCCAGAGACAAATAGAACTCAGAAAATCTGAAAGTCAGAATTTAAAAGAAAATTGTCTGCCAGATTAAGGGGGAAAAAAAACTTTCGTAGTTAAAGTTGTCCACACAAACTGGTCTCATCTCTCCTTGCCACGGTTGTTTTATTTGAATCCAATTCTTGCCAGTAACGTTGATGATCACAGTCTTTCAGAGCACAGCATAACATGCCCCAAATTAATCTGTCAATCTTTCTCTTATTTCTTGGATACAAGCAAAATATCAACTCACCCTGATATATTCTAGTCTTCATCCTATAAGCAGCAGGAAATTATGTTGAAACCCAAACAAATTTATATAGCAGATATTTTTTTGTTAATAATATCAAATGCTACTCGGCTTTGCAAGTAGATTTCTCCCACAGATTCATGCATTTTTCTAACACAGAGCATGGCATTTAAAGGGGGGGGGCTTGGCAATGAACAGCGTCTTAATTTTATTGAATCTGTTCATTCTAAGTATGAATTTAAAAATTCAGGTGCAATTTGAGGGGTTAATGGTTTAACCCTCTACCATATAGTGACATCTTAACTGAATTCTGTTATTTCTAGACACAACTTTGGAGCGTCATAGACACTGGGAAAGAGTTGATAAGGAATAGCTTAAAAGATACTTAATACAACAACTATTCTTTAATTAATTTATTTCCTATTTATCTGATAAAACACCCTGACAAGAGTACCTAAGGCAAAAAGGGAGTGTATTTTGGATTTCAAGTAGAGAATAGAGTTGATCATGGCAGGGAAGGCGAGCATGACCATAGAATCCTAAAACCCTTGATCATATATTCAACCACATACAGAGATCGAAACAATGGAGATGAGGAAGAGGGGTCAGTCTGTTAAATCAAAATCTGCTTCCATCAAGCCTTCACCTCTGCTATTTGCTCCGTAACATTTCCAAACATTGTCACCAACTGGGGACCAAGTGGCCAAGTACATTGGTCTATAAGGGACATTTCCTATTCTAATCACCATTACATACTTTCCTATCAGAAAACACAATAAAAATATTACCAAATGTGATTAATTTACAGGGAAGATGTTGTGTGTGTGTGTGTTTGTGTGTGTGTGTGTGTAAACAGTGAGACAATTTTCAATACTTCTTCGCAAACTAAATAAAATAAATTAAAAATCTGAGTAAACTAGAAATCAAAAAATATACCTCAACATAAAAGAAGCTACAACTGAGAAATATATACCAACTATTTGGGAAAAAACTGACATTTTCTCAAAATCAGGAAGAAAATCATAGTGTTCATTTTCTCAACTCTCACTTAATATAATGTTTGAAGTCTTAGACAAAGTAGTAAGACAAGAGAAATGTGGAATTTTAGTGGTTGTTAGATCCCCAGAATGACGATTGCTTTACCATAATCAGTAATCTTACCACTGTGCTGTTAATTTATGCTCACAAATATCTTATTGAAAGTATTCACTACAAGGAATTTATAAATAAGCAATACTCATTTTAAAAGAAATTGTATTTTATATCCTCAAATCACACACATACACAAAGTACATATATGTATATTTTAGCAGGCCATGACTATTGGATGAGAAAGATACAGAATGAAGACAGAAAGATCTATGCATTTAAGATGAGATTAGTCAATAAATGAATAAATTATGGGAAAAACTGTGGAGGTGAGGATCAGGTAAATTGGGATTTTATTCAAAATATCAAGTATATGTATTCTTTTTGAGATTTCTAATGTTTAATTATATATTTTTAATTAAAATATGATTACGTTACTTTTCTCATCCCCTTTTCTCTCTCCAGTTGTTCACAGGCCTCCAAATACTTTCCTGTGCAGTGTACAAATTCATAAAGATCCATCAAAGATATATTAAGGAAGAATTCTCTCAACAAAGAAAATAGATATTAAGCTAGGTGGTGGCATTCAGGAGACAGAGTTAGGCAATTCTCTGTGAATTTCAGGCCAGCCTAGTCTACAAGAGTTAGTTCCAGAACAGGTCCCAGAGAAACTCTGTCTTTAAAAAACAAACAAACAAAAAGAATGGAAGGAAGAAAGGAAGAAAGGAAGAAAGAAAGAAAGAAAGAAAGAAAATAGATACAGCTAAATTGTTCCAAACCTTTAAAGGAGAGTTAACAACAATGTTCCTCAAAATATATAATAAATACAAATGTATAAAAGAATACCAAACTCAATTTATGAAAATATGTAACCCTAATACCAAAAATTAGACAAAATAGCAAACAACAAAAAATTCTTTTATAAGCATACATGTAAATATTTTCAATAAGATTCTTGTAAGTATAATTTAACAACAGAATAAAAGATCATTAACTATTGCCAAGGTATTTTCACTTGAACATCCAAGGCTGTCCAGTTATAAATCAACAAAGTAATACAGTAGGTAAAGCGACTACTAAATCCAATCTACATGACAATAACAGTAGACGAAGAGATTCCTCATTCAAATTTCAATATTTCTTTATAATGAAATAGAGGAAAAATATGATAGTCTGTAAGCCAACTTGCAGTATATGAGGAAAGACCAGTTTGTATGACATCTAAAATGAGATGAGGGTATCTACGCCTTGAATTTTAGTTCAATGTAGTACTCAAACTCTTAGCTAGAGTAAAAAGAGAAAGTTAAAATTACAACAAAGGGAACACATTTAAATTGCAGATAACGTGATTCTATAATTAAAGAACTAAAGTGAACAAGAACACTCACTCTTACAACTGACTAAACACCTTGAGAAAGTAGCTTAATTTAATGGCAACACAGACAAAAAAAGCTCAGTGCCCTTCTGCAGACCAAAATTTACTTCACTATAGATTAATCAGAAAATACCCAACTTATACTGGCCTCAACAAATGGAATATCGTATGTAATCATAAACTTAACTAGGTACAGATGTCTATATTAAAGAACTATAAAATATTGAAGATATATACTGAAGAACTTCTAAGATAGGGAGAAATTGCGTGCTTGGGGATTGAAGATTTATATTTTGAAATGGCTATTTTAACCAAAACAGTATAAGAATTCAATATAATCTTCATTAAAATATCAATGACCTTTTTTAGAAAACCTGAAAATACAATATTAAACTTTGTATGGAAACAGAAAAGGGCCATGATAGGTACAGTTAACCTGAGAAAATAGATCAATGTCATTCCTTGCTCAGAAGTGTTTCAATTTCGTGTAGTCCATGGTCAATTATGGGAGTAACATCATCCTTGATTGTAAAAGATCACTTGAAAAATCCCTCAAAATGCATATAGTTTGAATTATTGTCTCTACCAGCTTCGGAGTTTCATGTCTTCAATACATGATGGTGTTTAATCCACTTTAAAGTCAGTTTTATAAATGGTGAAAGAATCAGTCAGCAGAGAGAAAAATAGCCTAAAAATGGGAGGAAATTTTTGAAATTTTACCTCTAAGAAAGGAGGTTATATTTAAAGTGTAAGTTCTAAAAGTTAAACAGTAAAAATTGAACCATTCAATCTTTACATGGTGAAATGACTTGAGCAGATAGTTATCAAGAGAATAAATACAGATTACCAATGATTTTTTTAACTTAAGAATTATTAGGTGAGAGGAAAACAAATAAAAATAGATTTAATAGTCACTACCATTCCAGTACAAAGGCCCTCAGTAGAACACAAACATTCTTGAGAATGTAAGGGAAGAATAGCATGTATGGGGCTGGTAAGAACACAAATTGATACAACCACCATAGAAATTACTATTGAATATGTCCAAAATTTAACTACAAGTACTCACAGGACTTACCTTGATGGCTTATGTATACATTTTGAACGGACTGTAAGTCAGCATATCGCAGAGATACTTGTACAGCCGTGTTTACTGCTATTCACAATATACAATATATGAAAATAACATAAATCAATGGTTCTCAACCTTCCTAATGCTACAGTATTTTAATATAGTTCCTTATTTCTGATGACTCCAACCATAAAATTATTCTGTTGTTATTTTATGACTGCAATTTTACTACTGTCATGAATCATAATGTAAATATCCTATAAGCAGGAGATCTGATATGGGACCCTCAAAGAGTCATGACCCACAGGTTGAGAACCACTGGCGTAAATGTTCATCATCAGATAAATGTAAAGTGAGAATGTAGTATCTATACAAAATGGAATTTTATTCAGCTGTAAAGAAGATAAATTAAGTCCTCTGCATTAAAAGTATGTGGAAGTGCAGGACAATATGTGAAGGAAAACAATCCTGTGATTAAGTCAGTTTCAGAAAGAAAGACATTAGTCATTTGCTTTCTTATGAATAAAGCAAATAAATATGCATATAGGTCATAAACCATAAAGCTAAGGAAGGAACAATGAAGCACCAGGACTTGGAAGAAAGGAAAACAGGGGGTTATAAAGGAGAAGAAAACCAGTGTCCCATTTTCTCTCAAATACAGAGTCTAGATTTCTCTCTTCTCTGTCTCTTTGTCTCTCTGACTCCGTGTGTGTCTCTGTCTCTCTCTGTGTTTCTTTCTATCTCTTTCTCTGTCTCTTTTCCTCTCTGTCTCTTTATCCCCCGTGTGTGTCTGTGTGTGTGTGTGTGTGTGTGTCCATGTGTGTTTGTCCGTGTGTGTGTGTGTGTGTGTGTGTGTGTGTGTGTGTGTGTGTCTGCAAGCTCTGAAAACAGAAATGTGATTATGGGATGTATGAAGGGATAAGAGATACGGGAGAGAGGAGTCAGGGAAGGTAATACCAGGAAAAACAAGAAAGCAAGAACGAGCTATGGTGACATAAGCATCAAAATGATGTATAATGAAAACCAAAATTAATATTCTAACTAAAAGTAAGAAAGGAAAATATAGAAATGAAAACCCAAGAGCACTATGAAAGTTTGAATTCACATATGAAGTAATAGCAGTTGAGAGAACATGAATAAATCCTGCACAAACCCAAGCCAGACAAGATGCCAGTATCAAGAGCCATGGGCATAAAGTCCCACCCTAGCTAAGGAGCTATTGTTAACTGTTGAGAGTGAGTTTCCTCTTTTTTATTTTAACTTTATTCATTTATTTATTTATTTAGGTAGATAGGTAGTTATTTAAGTTAGTTTTCATCCTGCGTTCCCTCCATCCTCTCCACCCATTTTCTCTCCAAACCTCCCCTCTGCCTTCCCAATTCACTCCTCCATTCTGTTCAGCAAAGGGCAAGCTTCCCGAGGATATAGACAAAGCATGACATATCAAGTTGCAGCATGACAAAACATTTTCCCTTGGTATAAAGGCTGGACAAAGCACTCCAGTATAAGGAATAGAGTCCCAAAAGCCACCAAAAGAGTCACAGATAGCTCCTGCTCCCACTGTTAGGAGTCCTACAAGAAAACCAAGCGGAACAACTGTCCCGTGTATGTAGAGGACCTAGGTCAGTTGCATTTGGATTCCAAGCTTTTAGTTCAGATGCTTTGAGCTCCTATGAGGCCAGGTTAGCTGATTCTGTGGGTGTTCTTGTGATGTTCTTGTCCCCGATGGCTTCTACAATCCTTCCTCTCTCTCTTCAGCAGGATTCCCCAAGCTTGATCTAATGTTTGACTGGGAGCCTCTGTCTGTTTCCATCAGTTGCTGCATGCAGCCTCTCTAATGACGTTTGGGATATAGATCTAAACAGAATTCTCAACAAAAGAATCTCAAGTGGCTGAGAATCACTTAAGGAAATGGGTAACAACCTTAGCCATTAGGAAAATGCGAATCAAAATGACTCTGAGATTCCATCTTATACCTTTCAGAATGGCTAAGATGAAAACACAAATGATAGCTCATGTTGGAGAGGATGTGGAGCAAGGGGAATACTCCTGTAGGAGGAGGGGCCACTTGTTCATCCCGGCTACCCGGTTACCTAGCCCCATCCTCCATTGCTGGGATGTGCAAGCTTGTACAGCCACTTTGGAAATCAATATAGAGATTTCTCATAAAATTGAGAATTGATCTACCTCAAGACCTAGCTATAGCATTCTTGGGTGTATACTCAAAGAATTCTCAATCATACCACAGGGACACTTGCCAAACTATGTTCATAGCAGCCTTATTTGTAATATCCAGAACCTGGAAACAGCCTAGATGTATCGCAACTGAAGAATGGATAAAGAAAATGTAGTACATTTACTTTAGAGTTGCAAATCACATTACAATGGAATGTTATTCAGCAACTAGAAACAATGACATTGCAAAATTTGCAGGCAAATGGATAGAACTAGAAAAAAAATTGTATTGAGTGAGATAACCCAGACCCAGAAAGATGAACATGGTACACACTCAAATATAAGTAAATATTAGCTATAAATGATAACTATGTTATAGTACACAGACCAAGAGTGGCTAGGTAACAAGGATGGCTCAAGGGAGGAATGCTCTGATCTCTCTGGGAATGGGAAATAGTAAGGATTTTGTGGGTGGACTGAAGGTGGATAGGAATGGGAACATTAGGGACCAGGGTGGGGGATAGTAGGGGAGCACACTGAAAGAGATGACTGGAAATGGAGGGGTGCATTTTAGGGTCAGGTAGAAACCTGGTGCAAAGTAAACTACCAGGAATCTACCTTAACTAAGACTCCTACCAATAACAGATACATAGCCTGAGTTAACCTTGTCCTGTGATCAGGGAAGACTTCCAGTGAAAGAATTGGGATTCTAATCCAACACAACCTTCGACCTACAGTCTGTCTTGCCTATGGAGTTTGCTGGCATAAGGGTGGCATAGGGATTGAGGGAATGGCCAACCAATGATTGGCCCAGCCCGAGACCCATGACAAAAGAGTAATCCCACTCCTGACACTGCCTGGAGCATCTGGACACAGGACCCAGAGGCTGGATGACCCAGAGACCTAGGATAAAACCCAACACAACTGTAGGAAAAATGGCGATGCAATGATGCCTAATGATATTCTACTCTACTCATAGACTGTAGAGTCAGCTTTCCTTAAGTGGGTGGCCCCTGATAGATTAATCATGGTCTGGTGGAAAGGCACACATCCAAGAGTATATGGGCAGCACAAACCTTGTTGGACTAGCTAAAAAGAAAGAAAAGAGAACACAAAGCTGGACATGTAAGGGAGGCTGTGGGTCTGAGAAAAGTTTGGGAAGAGGGTGAATATGATCCAAGTGCGTTATACGAAATTATTAAAGAACTAATTTAAAAGGACAAAATTGACATTCCATGTAACCATTATATTTATAAAAAGGGTCATTATTATTATCTGATAAAATAGACTTCCAAAAATTATTATAGATAAAGAAGACATAAAGACATTAACTTTTGTATTAGTCACTATTCTATTGCTGTGAAGGGACCATGACCAAGACAACCTTTATAAAAGAAAGCATTTAATTGGGGCCTCCCTACTGTTTCAGAGGGTCAGACCATTATCACTGTGGCAGAGGCAGGGTGGGAGCATGGTGGAACTCATTACGCTGGAGCAGTAACTAATTAGGATGAGAGTTATGTCCTAATCTGTAGGCAGTGAGGTGCGGGGGCAGGGAGTGATCAAAAAAGACAGAAAGTCAGAGGCAGACTGGGCCTAGCATGGTCTTTCAAAACCTCAAAGTCCACTCTCATTAATACACTTTCTCCAAGTGGGCCATACTTTCTCATCGTTCTCCCTGGTGACTAAACATCCATTCCGCTGTATTACATAAAAGCTCATACTGGCAACTGAAACAGGAGTTGGTATAAAGGAAGTGACCTAAGTCAGTAACAGACTCAGCTTACTGGAGATTTGTTCTCAGAGCATCACTAGTGGTGCGGGTATACACTCCTACATGGCTCTGGGAGTCCCATAGACCTGAGATACAGTTCTGTTGAAGGTATCAATTAAGCATCCCATATATAGAACCCCTGGTTAGAGGGCCAGAATTCCTTCAAATCCAGAAATAATGTGTTCTAATAGTTTTCCCTGTGATACCAAACTCTGATGCATCCAGTTTCACAGAAAACATACTAATGGAAATTAAAGACACAGATTAACACAACCCCAATAAGAAAAAGTGATTTCAACAACTCAGTTTCTCTAATTAATACGTCATCTGCACAAAATGGAGAAACTTCACATGTAAATTACTTATGTCAAATGATTCTAAAAGATAGCTCCAAATAGTTCACCAAAATGCTAAAGAACATAGAAGAAATTCTAAGTAGCATCTGAAAGATTCTCTAAAATACACCACATGCTGGATCATAGGACAAATTTTAAAATTTACAGAAAATTTGAGATAAGTTCATGTATTCTTTCTAACCATCATGCAATACTCCTTAAAATCTAGTACTTTCACTGTGCTAGGTGTATAATTCCTAATTACATGATAAATCATATCCTATTGTGCACAGAACTGTGGGAAGTGGAGACAAGATGACCACTGGGGATTTTCTGGTTGCCAGATTCACTTTTCGGAACAAAGTAGGAAGTGGATAGCACAAGGTACCCAATATCCTCCTCCGACCTTCCACATGTATACACAGACATGTAACACACCACACACACACACACCATCAATCAATAAAAATAAAAGAAACTTTGCTGGGGCACAGGATATATCCAGAGTTGGAAAACTTTGCCTGAGAGGGTGAAATGTCCATTGAACACAATGTATTTGAAGAAAATGAAAGATTGTGTGGGTGAAAAGTGGTCATGCAACCCTGGACTCTTTCAACAGACATACTTGACTGACAAAGAGGTAGTGCCACGACTTGAGGTCACTTACAGAGAGCTCACAGAAGTGGCCGAGTGAAGGAGATGATTTCAATTCTTGTTCCTCATCTACCTCTTGACAGGCCAGACACTGTAAGCTGCCCCAATGAGCCAGGTCTTTGGCACTGTACACATATCTTACAAAGTTAATGGCTAAAGAGAAGTGGTAGCGTGCTGCCAAAAGCTTAGTAACACAATTGATTCCTGCATGTATTGTCCGAAAAAAAATTGCTCTTTGATTGAAACAAGTGATTAAATCTTTTTATAATTTGTTCAAACTTGTTAACTTTTTGTTAGTATTTCTTGAATACTGAGTATCCATATGAACTTGCATGCACTTGGAGTGAGCAGCAGTGGTCTGCCTTCTATAAGAATTTGCACTACACAATGCTAACGTCTAGTGTTACAGAGAGTGGAAAGTCTAGAAGAGTAGACAACAGTTACAAATTTGAAAGAGGTTTCCAGGCACAGTGGGAAAAGATATACTGAAAAGGCATAAAGTCATTGAAATATCCCTGTGTCTGAGTGGAGGCTCCCTGTGTGCTGTCACCAATGAGGCCTCTATGGGTCTCCATACTACACAAACTATTGTCACTGGTAGCGTGCCAGAACAAAAAACAAGAGATTTTTCTGAAGACACCACATGTTCTTTCTGCAAGAGATGAGAAATGGAGCTAGGATAGAGCTGTGAGCTCCAGCTGTGCTTGCTGGATCTCATAATGCCGGAGAACATTCAGTTTTCTATTGAAGTGATATGTCTGAATAGACATGATCTACTATATGTTAGCACAATGACCAAGCCATGTGTGATGTGACCATTCAAGAGTGCTACAACTACATAGAAGAAGCAAGATAAGAATGCCTTACTGGACTGAGGCAGCAACCTCCACAGGAAGAGGTGCAAGAGAGCACCCTCTGCAGGACAAGGCCCAATCCAGGAACCCAACAGAAACAGCCCTGAGCCAGCCTCAGTTGTAACAGGCCCGAGGCAACAACTTCCACAGGAACAAGTATAAGGAACCCAACACTAAGATAGCAGTCCTGAGCCAGGGACCTCCACCAAAGCAGGCCCAAGGTAGCAAACTCAGTTAGAATAGTCCCAAGCAAGCAACCTCCGTGGAAGCAGGCCTTAATGACCCCAGTATTGCAGAGTGACCACAGGGAGCACTGAGCCTCCTCTAGGAACACCAAGTGACCTCCAGGATGACTGGAACCAAGGCCCCAACTGCACCATAAGGAGGAACCATCTGAGTCTTGGATCCACAGGCACCTGAAAGATTGATCATCAGAGACACAGACAGCCCAAACTTAAAAAAAAAAACATAGAAAAAATGGGTAGACAAGGTAAAAACACACTCAAGACCACAAATAGCAACACAACACCAATTAAAACTAGTGGCCCTACAACAGCAAGACTTGAACAGCAAAATATAGGTGAAGCAGAAGAAAAGGACTTGAGAATTAACTTTAGGAGAATGTTTGAGGGAAAAATTCCCTCAAAGAAATGAAAGAAAACACAAACAAAAATTTGTAAGAAATCAACAAATCCCTTAAAGAAAACCAAGAAAAAGCAATCAAACAGATGAAAGATACTATTCAAGACTTAAAAACTGAAATAGAGATAGTAAAGAAAACACAAACCTAGGGTATTATAGAAACAAAAATTATGAGAAAACAATCAGGAACCACAAATGCAAGCATAAATAGCAGAATAGAAAAGATGGAAGAGAGAATCTCAAGCACTTGAAAATACAACAGAGGAAATAGACTCATCAGTTAAAGAAAACATTAAACTTAACAAAACTTTAACACAAAATATCCAGGAAATATGGGGACACCATAAGAAGACCAAACCTAAGGATAAAAGGGAAAGAAGGAGAAGTCCAATTCAAAAGCAGAGCAAAAAAAAAAAATCCCTCACCACATAATAATCAAAACAGTAAACATACAGAGTAAAGAAAAAATATTAAGAGCGGCAAAGGAAAAAGGCCAAGCAACATATAAAGGCAGACTTATTAAAATTATACCTGATTTTTCAGTGGAAACAATGAAAGCCAGAAGGTCCTGGTCAAGCATTATACAGACATTAAGAGATCATGGATGCCAGACAACTATACCCGGCAAAACTTTCAATCACCATAGATGGACAAAACAATATATTCCATGACACAATCAGATTTGACCAATACCTCACCACAAACCCCGCCCTATACAAAGTACTAGAAGAAAAGCTTGAACCTGAGGAAGCTGGCTACATCCAGAAAAACACATACAATAGATGATCTCACAGGAGCAAATTTCAAAGGAGGGAAAAACACACACAATAACATCACCAACAATGAAAACTAAAATAACAGGAGCTAGCAATCACTGTTCATTAATATTCCTTAATATAGATGGGTTCAACTCACCTATAAAAAGACACAGTCTAATAGATCAGATATAAAAATAGAATCCATTTTTCTGATGCGTAGAACATTACAACATCCCAAAATTTATGGGACACAATGAAAACAGTGTTAAGAGGAAGGTTCATAGCAATAAATGCCTACATGAAGAAGCTGTAAAAATCCCACACTAGTGATTTAACAGAACACCTGAAAACTCTAGAACGAAAAGAAAAAACTCACCCCAGGAGGACTAGGCTGCATGAAATAATCAAATTGAGAGCTGAAATCAACAAAATAGAAATGAAGAAAACAATAAAAAGAATCAATGAGACAAAGAGTTATTTCTTTGAGAAAAATCAACAAAATAGACAAACCTCAATATAAATTCAATCACACTGAACCTGATGGAGGAGAAAGTGGGAAGTAGCTTCAATGCATGGGCACAGGAGACCACTTCTTAAGTATAACCCCAGTAGCACAGACAATAAAAGCAACAATAAATAAATGGGACCTCCTGAAACTGAGACTGTAAAGCAAAGGATACAGTCAATACGACAAAAAGGCAGCCTACTGATTGGGAGAAGATCTTCACTAACCCCACATCAGACAGAGGACTGATCTCCAAAATATATAAAGAACTCAAGAAATTAGACATTAAAATTCTAAATAACCCAATTTAAAACTGGTGTACTGAACTAAACAGAGAATTCTCCACAGAGGAATTTCAAGTGGTCAAAAGACACTTAAGGACATGTTCAACTTCCTTAGTGATCAGGGAAATGCAAATCAAAACAACTCTGAGATATCATCTTACACCTGCCAGAATGGCTAAAATCAAAAACATTAATGATAGCTTATGCTGGAGAGGATGTGGGTTAAAAGGAACACTACCCCATTGCTGGTGGGAGTGCAAACTAGTATAGCCCCTTTGGATATCAGTATGGTGATTTCTCAGAAATTTAGCAAACCACCTACATCAAGATCCAGCAATACCACTTTTGGGAATATACCAAAAGAATGCTCAATTGTACCACAAGGATATGTGCTCAACTATGTTCATGGCAGCATTGATTATCATAGACAGAAACTGGAAACAACCTAAATGCCCCTCAACCAAAGAATGGATAAGGAAAATTTAGTATATTTACATAATGGAGTACTACACAGCAGAAAAAAGTAATGACATCTTGAAATTTGTGGGCAAATGGATGGATCTAGGAAACATCATACTGAGTAAGGTAACCCAGACCCAGAAAGACAAATATAATATGTACTCACTCATAAGTGGCTTTTAGACATAAATCAAATAAAAACCAGCCTACAATCCACAATCGTAGAGAATTTAAACAATAATGAGGACCCTAAGAAAGACATACATGGATCTAATGTACATGGGATGTAGAAAAAGACAAGATCTCCTGAGTAAATGGGGAGCATGGAGACCATGGGAGAGGGTAGAAGGAGACTGTAGAGGAAAGGGGGGAAGAGCAGAGAAAAACAAATTGCTCAATAAAAACAATAAAAAAATAATAAATTTAAAAATAAAAAAGATTGCCTTACTAATCCAAGCCACATGGATAAACATATACAAGACTTATGTGTTAATTTAAGTTGTAAGAACTACTTAATAATATGCCTGATCTCATAGGCCAAACAGTTTATAAGAAAAAAAAAAGAGTGCTACAGCTTTTATGAGTACAACACAGAGCTCAAGTGGACAGATCTTATACTAGCACTATAAAATCGGCTGAAATGTGTGGCTAGGGATGCCCTAGTCTCCAATACAGAACTATTTCATTTTGTTCAATGGACATTTTATGTTCTCCAAATTGCCTTTGTAATATCCAATTTCGTATCCATACATTTCTAATTCCTGTTTAGAGATGAACAGTTTACAGAGTTCCAAGGATATTAGCAGACTCCTAAAGGTTACACTGATGAGAATAATTGATACTGTGCAAGATTATCAAATACACAGAAGACCATCAAATATATGTGTTATCCCATCTTAGCTAAAGAGAACATTGCAGACGAGTTCACACAAAAATATAAGATCCAGAGTGAAGAAGAGGACGAAGTGTTGAGAAATATCTACTCTCTTCTGGTTAAGAAATAATTATCAGTTACCAGGAATCAAACTAGCTATGGTGATATATAGAACAAACTCATAGTTCTAACCAAGAGTATACTTACATTTAGAAGCATGGTGATGGTAACGAGCCTGTTAAAATTCCCTGGGGTTGGGTAGAAGACATTTGAAACCCTACTAATAATTCCATGCTTGACTTCCTTCTGACCTACAACTGTGTGTGTCCCTGAGATGCTACACTGGACTACATATGAGATAGAAAGTTAAACTAAAGCAGAACCTGATGGAACAATCAGTAATTAAATGGTGGTAGCTTTCAAAGATGCCATCATCTTTAACTTAACCAAGCTCTTGTAAGTAAACCATTCTCCTGTAAGTAAGTCCAGTCACTGCATTTTATTACCCAACTACACTCAGATAAAATATTTTTCTTTGGTGTTATCAGTGCCCTGTGTAGGATGAATTGACCTTTGTTCATGTCTTACCCGAAGAAATAAATCAAAAGAGCAAAAAATTTTATATTTTATCTAAGAAACACCTGCATGAGTATATAATAGATGCTCAGAGTTCGAGATGACACGAAAGGGACTTCTCCCCCTCTGGGAGACATACTAAAGTTGTCATATTTGAATTGATATAGAAAATGTGGTGTTGTAGTATCTAGTGGGTAGAAAATAAGGTTATATCAACACAACCTTCAGTGAACAACCTTGTGAGTATAGGATAAGACATCTCATAAAGGAAATATGAATAAAATTGAAATATTTAACTGGAACGAGCTTAAAAGAGTTTAGGAGCTAACCTACAACAACTCCAATACAAAGAAATGAGTCTTTTCTGTAAGTTACTTGACTTTAATCAACCTAGTGAAATTTTCAATTCTTAAGTCCCATGTAAACAGTACCAGTGAATGTGTGATTTGCCTACTTTGGAAATTTGGTTCAAGCCAAATAACATTTAAAATGAAATCTGACAAACTGTCATCTACTTGCCTTTACTTTCTTGATCATATTTACCCAAAAATGAAGTATTAACAGCAATAAAATTATTTTTTTAATAAAATTATTTTATATATTGGAAAACTTAAACTAGTAGTCAATTTAAGAATTTGATTCTATGACTATCTCTCAAATGACAAATGAGATGTAATGTATGAAATAAAATGAGAAGGACTCTTTGGCTATAGAAAATTAAGTCTATAGTATGTATCATCTATTTTTATCTAATATATTAAATTGCATCTAAAGAGCTACTTGTATATTTTTAAGAAACTTATTTAGACTGTGTATTGCAAACTATTTTTATTTGTCTTTTGAGAATCTCATATATGCATACAATAAAGTTCTACCAGTATAGGTATTTTTAATACAAAATTCTTTAACAATTCTCTAATGTAATGTTGAAATTTTCTAATTACATCATCAGAAGTTCTGTCTAAGTTGGAATTCTGAGACATATTTTATAAGAGAGATCTTTCAGGAAAATGCCATTATAGTATACAATTTTATTTGATATTTATGTGTTTCTTTTTCCCTATTGAGTGTTTAACCTGGTAAGTTAGAAGTCTATCTAGGTCTGTCCAGGTGATGAAAATTAAACTGGTGAAGAAAATATAACTGGTTACTGTAAATATTTTAGAGCTGAATATTAAAAAGAACAGTGAAAGTAAATAAAGTAAAATTCCTAAGGCCTATATTACAAAGACAAGTTGTATTCTTTATAAGTAAGAGTAATAACCCTTGCTAGCACTGAGCCTAAGGAATATGGGTAATCCCTGCCCCACAAATATACAGTAAGATCTGTGGAAGATAGAGACAGGGTGAAAAATCCACCATGGAACATTCTGGATCCCTCAACAGCAATATCACGACTATGAGAAAATCACTTAACCATGCAAGCTATCTGCTTGATTAGTACTCTTTGGTGATAATTATGAAAATCCAGACTATTCACAAGGCTATGGCAAATATCAAAGTAGAGAAAAATCTGAAGCTTTTGGCAAAGGGAAAAATGCATGACCTTGTTGTGGTGAATTGACAGCTTCAGACTATGACTTCATTTTTATGACACTATTCTATCTTTATTCAAAATTTTGTGACTTGTCAATCATGTGCTTACTTTCATCAGGCTTGAAGATGAAGCAAACAGATGAACGATGTTATCCTCGTCACATCAGTGATGAAAACTCTGAAATTGGATATTGATTTAATCATACCAAACTCACGAGAGTTTGACACTGACAATGATCAGAAACCCTCCAGATACTAAGCTATCTGAAGAAAATGACTAGATTAGCATAGTTCAAACTTAAGCTTAGTTCCAAATGTTAGCAAAGCCCAGAAATATTTCTTAAAGGCATACAAATATGGAGAAAGTCCTTTCTTAAATTCTATGTCTGTGCAAATGTAATTAAATACCTGAATCTGTGCGAGGATTGGCGCTGACTGTTACCTCATCCTAGCCATTACAAATCAGTTACATAGTGGAGAGCAATGTGGACGGAAAGGTTTCCTAGGCTAGATAAATCCTGATAGTCTCAGATGAGTAGGCCTCAAAGTGGCTCCAGGGAAACCCCAGTTCTTCCTGGTGTCAAACCTGCCCATGTGGGACAACATGATATCCATATTCATCTGGTTCAGTAGAGGTGGAAGCTTTCAGGAGTCCCTTAGACTTGTTTGATCTGGTTATCATATTTTTACAATACATCAATAAAATCCATTTACACACATATAGTGACTTCTTAGTAATTCACTTACTTCTGGTTTACTTTTTTTTCTTTTTCCAATAAAGTGCCTTCACGAGAGGAAGCTGCCTGGCTCCTTTTCGAAAACAGGAGTCATTTTGTTATAGTGTTAAAAAATTATAATCCATTTTCTATAAAAGCTGACTTTTTGCTTTTAAGTTTCTGCTTCCTGGAACCTGGCCTGCCCCAAACCATAACCCTTGCTTGTTCTTGAGAACACCCTGACCCTCCCTGATCAGTGACCACATGATGATGACCATTTTGGTTTTTGCTTTTGGGGATTTTTCTGTGCTTCCTTACTGCTCCATTTTCTTTCTTCTGCAAACCTACTTCATAACTACTCATGAGTTTACTCCTTGAAAGAGACCGGAGAAATGGACTCAGCACTGCTCTCTCTAACTCAACTTGGAAGGCAATCACTAATCAGCTCTCTGGTACATCTGAGTAAAACAAAGCTTTCTTCAAATTTGACTCAAAAATTGTAGTGGTCTTATTCTTGCCTACTGGGATTTTCTTTTTTCTGGGAAGTCTCAGTGAGATAACATCACTCATCCAAATCAAATTCTATGGCCAGAGCTTCACTTCAGGGCTCCAGAGCTGAAGGGCTACCTCAGGAGATGCACACCTTGAGATGTCCCAAGGTTCCAAGGTGTACTTTCGGTTCCATGAATTGTCAGAGTGAGCTGTTGTGCTGAGAAAAAGCAGCAAGCATTCATGGAGGTCCCTCTGGAAAGTTACAGTCATTTTCTGTGACATATGGTTCTGTTGGGATCCTTATTTTGGATGAGGAAACCCAGTACTCTCCCATCCAGGACGAAAAGCCAAACAGCACACTGCCCACGTTGGTTCTTGGTCTGGTTTTGTGTATCATTTGTCTTGTCTTTAGTTTCATCTTTGTTGTCTTCACCTCTTGTACTCTTCATGTTCTATACTACTTGGTTTATATTGGAATGGAGGTGATTGAATGGATGAACTGTATGGGTAATAAGACGAGCAAGCTCTAGTCCTCTAGTCTGTTTTCTAAAGAAGTTTGATGAACTTACCTTCTCTATAGTCAAGGAGGATTGTGATTATTCTATCATGAAGTGTCACCTCTGAATATTATGTGAAACTTAACTGACCACATTTGGGTCAACTGAATCCTCCTCCAGGGGCACTTTTGATTCTCAGATACCCTGTGCTGTAGTGGATGGCACCCTTGATAAACCGCCCAGATCAGATTGAATTCATCTTGCATTGGGATAAATCAGCTTCCAATCCGCTCCCCTGGATGATGTTTGTATGGTCTTTAACAGGCAAGGTGACCAAACCTTGATTGTCAACAGGTAGACTCTTTGGGGGCCTGCCCCAGAGACCCAGGAGACCTCTCTGAACCTCATTCTGCAGGACTCACAAGAAGAAAAATCTCTCCTCCTTCCACTTTTGCCACCGGTGGAAGCTCATAGTTTTGAAGGTTAGAAAGCTCAAGTCTATCCTTGCTCCTCAAGGCCAGATTACAGGATGTTTGGCCACAGGTGTGGCTACTGACTGTCTTGAACTTCAAAGACCAGAGAATAGGATGTTCGACTTAGAGTGTAGTTCTAGGTGTTTTGAGATGTAAGGAGGTAATTACACTTCTTTATTCCTTCTTTCATTGAAGGAAAGTCTTTGCCCTCCCGCTTTGATTGGGATATATAAGGACTATGAACAATAAACTTGGGGCTGATGCTGTATTCACTGAAAGACCTCCTAACTCTGTTCTTCTGTCTCTTTCTTTCTTAATCCTCACTCCTTCTCAGACACATGTGAACTGCTGAGCAGGTTCTGACAGCCACCCCAGTCTCCCCCACCATAGCCTTACTCTGCCCCTCTGTTGGTCTGTCTCATTCAACCTCTACCCTGGCACCTGGTTCTTTCCTACCTCCCCCAGCCTCTCTCCTCCTAGTTCTTCCTTACTTTCTCCTGTCTTTTCCCTGACCTACACCCACCAGGGTGGCTCATATGACCCTCCCAACTCCTCTTATAACCCTGATTTTAGGATGGCACCTCCCTCCTTCCTTTCTCCAATATGGCAGTTTTTAACAATAGCAACCTGTCCATCCATTTCTCCACTACAGATCTCAACAACTGGAAGAACCAGACCCTCTTTCAGCACTAACCCTGATTCCCTAATTTCACTAATTGAGTCTGCCTTTTTCAATCACCTCCTCCCCATGTGGGGTGACTGTCAGCAGATTATCTATACCCTTTTTACTACCAAAGCAAGGGAACAGATTCCCATTGAAAGTAGCTAGAACACTCTCAATTACCAATAACCAAAGGGTAGCGGCAATTAGCCATGCTCTCCCAAGATGAATACACCAATGGGACTACACTATAGAAGGAAATAGGGTCACTCAGTGAGAACCACCAGGTTCTGTTAGAAGGGAAGAAGTGAGTAGCGTGAAAGCCCACTAACCTACCTAAGGTAGCAGATGTGAAACAGGGTCCAGATGATTCCTCTTTATATTTCCTGGAATGACTCTTAGACACCCACTGGTTATCCACAGCTATGACCTGGCAAATCGCATACAATTAATCTGGCGTTTTGTTACACTATTGGCCCTTGACACACATAGAACAATGTAAAATATGAATGGGTTTGTAGAAAAGAGCAGGTCAGAACTATTAGAAAAACCCAGAAGAAGTTTCACAGCAGAAACAACAAAGATCTTTTGACAAAGAAGATGGAGTGGGACTATGTGGCTGCACCCTAAGACCCAGCCACTTGCAACTCTGCCTACACATCCCATGATAAAAAGAGAAAAATTTTACAAAAGAAACAATAGGCTTACTACAAAGAAATTAGTCACTGGAAAAATGAATACCCACAACAAAAACAGGTAGAACTCCCCCTTCCAAAAGAAATAAAATGATGCCAATAGCATTTTTGGAGAATTAGCAGAGCGAATACTCCTTCAAACTAGACCCCCAAGAGCTTATGGAAAACCTTACCATCAGAGAACAACCTGTAAATTTTCTGGTGGGCATTGAGGCCACATATTTGGTATTATGGGGACCCATAGACTCCTTACCAATTAATAGGAATTCAGGGGGCAACAGGTAATATTAAAGTATGTAAATGGACCACTGAATGGACTGTTAACTTAGGACAAAAGCTGTGACTCATTGTTTTGTCATTATTCCTAACTGTTCCTACTCTTTAATGGGAAGAGACCTCTTGAACAATTCCAGGTAGCAACATTGTTCTCAGGATGCGTTCCTAGGTTGCAATTGAGAGGCCCTGCTAAGGCTTTAACTATAACTTTCCCAATACATGAGGAATATCTATTCCTCCAGTATCCAACCCATTCCCCAGAAGGGGAATGGAAAAAGTTATTGATCCAGGAAATTCCTAGAGTTTGGGCAGAGGACAATCCTCCTGGTTTGGCCAAACATGTGCCATCCAGCATAGTGCAACAAATATCTGGGGATATGCCCATCTCGGTCAAGCAATACTCCATCAGCTCGGAAGCCATGAAAGACACTAAGGTTCTAGCAGGTGCCTCTTTGAAGGAAGTATACTTAATACTTGCTTGTCAGTCTGAAATATCCCTTGTTGCCCACCCAAAAGGCTGGAACTCAAAACTATAGACCAGTGCAAGATTTGAGGGAAGCGAACAAACTGGAAGAAATTATTCATCTGACATTCCCAAATTTCTGTATTTGCTTAGTCTATTGCCACCAGAGCATGAAATTCAAACTGTTTTGGATGTTAGAGGGCTTGGAGACATTCTTCTCCATCCACTTGTCAAAATTAAGTCAGTCCATCTTTGCATTTGAGTGGGCTAACTGTGAAGTAGGGATATTGGCACAATGAACTTGGGACTGCCTCAAGGATTCAACAACTCTCCCACTGTCTTTAATGAAGAACTCAACCATAACTGGTCTCTTCTGTAGTAAGTACACTGGGGTAACCTTGTTTCAATATGTGGATGATTTATTATTGTTCATTAATGATAAGAATGACAGAGCTGCCCTAGGACTTTCAGAACTCTAAACTAGTTAGGTTATAAAGTTTCTAGAAAGAAAGCCCAAATTTGGTCTCTCCAGGTTATCTACTTGGGATATATACTAAGAGAAAGAGAAAAGACTGCTGTTCCAGACCTAAATAGTGCCATACTTCAAATTCTAGCTCCAATCACCAAGAAACAGGCTCAGGAGTTTTAGCAAGCTGTTGACTATGCCATCTTTGCATAGGCAGTTTACTAAAATTGCCAAACTCTTGTACTCTGCTACAGCCCAGGGCAATATCCCTTTGGAATGGAATGAGGGACATGAATAGGCCTTTGAAACTTAAAGGAAGCCAGGTAGTGGTGGCACATGCCTTTATCCAGCTCTTGGAAGGCAGAGGCATGTAGTAATAAGGAACGGCGGCAGACTGCGTCCTGCCACCCGGCTCCCGGCTCGCTTTACCCGAAATAATTACATGGAAACTGTATTCATTTTAATCACTGCTTGGCCCATTACCTCCAGCTTCTTACTGGCTAACTCTCACATATTGCTTTAACCCATATTTAGTAATCTGTGTAGCACCATGAGGTGGTGGTTTACCAGGAAAGATCCTAACCTGCGTCTGTCTCAAAGAGGAGAGTCATGGCGACTGCCTCATTGCCTTCTTCCCAACATTCTGTTCTGTCTACTCCACCCACCTATATTCTGACCTATCAGGTCAATCAGTTTCTTTATTAATTAGCCAATGAAAGCAACAGAAATACAGAAGACTCTCCTACATCAGAGGCAGGAAAATCTCTGAATTTAAGGCTAGCCTGGTCTACAGGTAAGTTGCAGGGCAACCAAAACTATGCAAAGAAACCCTATTTGAAAAAAAAACAAAACAAATAAAAAAACAAGAGAAAAGAAACAAAGCAAAAAGAGAGAGAGAGAGGGAGAGAGAGAGAGAGAGAGAGAGAGAGAGAGAGAGAGAGAGAGAAGCTTAAGGAAACGAAAGGAAAGAACTTGAGTCCCTAGTACAGGCTCCTGCTTTAACTCTCCCTGATGTCTCCAAGCCCTTTCATCTTTATGTCCATGAAAGAAAGGGCATTGTCAAGGGAGTCCTGACTCAGACCCTGGATCCATGGAAAAAGCTAAAGCTTATATCTCAGGAAGACTGGATCCTACAGTCTATGGATGCCCGCCTTGTTTAAAAACCATTGCAGGTATCTGCAATTCTTGTAAAAAGAAGCTGATAAACTGAAATTAGGAGTGACTCTAACTGTAATAGCTCCACACACCAAGCAAACCCTGCTGAGGGATGCCACCAACCAGTGATGTCAACGGCCCATCTGACTCAGTGCTAAGCCCTTCTTTTAGAGAAGGAGAGACTGAACTTTGATACATCCTTGGTTATCAACCTCAACATTCTGCTGCCAGACAACAGCCCTGAGGACACAATCGATGACTGCTTGTAGATGCTGAAAATCATGCAAGGTATGCAACACAGCCTGACAGACATTCCTCTCACCCCTGGAGTGTGGACCGTTGCACAGATGGAAGCTGTTTCATTCAAGAAGGATCTAGCTATGCAAGGTCAGTAGTGGTCATAGGCCAGAAGAAAGTCATTTTGGCACAAGCCTCACCCAGGAGCACATCTATCCAGCTAGCAGAAATAATTGCTTTGACACGAGCTCTAAGATGGACTGAAGGAAAGAAATGGAAACATCTACATAGACAGCTGATATACTTTTGTTATGGTTCGTATTCGTGAACACATAGATAAATAGAGTGGCTTATTTGCATCAAAGGAAAAGACTATTAAAAATAAACATGACATTGTCCAGTTGCTAGAGGCCATCTGGCTGCCAACTGAACTAGCCACAAAACACTGACACAGACACCAAAAAGACAAAATTTCCTCAAACTCTAGGTAGCAACTATGCAGACCAAGTCACCAAAGAGACTTCTCTTCTCTCAGGGACCCAAATCCAAGACCATTCTGGAACTATCTCCTGCCCCTGAGCCCATACTCTGCCTCAATAAATATACTCCTTAATATAATACAGAAGATATCAAGTTGTATTCTGACTTGGGGGCTCAAGAGATCCTCAGTGGATAGTGAATCTTGCCAGAGGGAAAAAATCTGCATGCCAAAGGTACTGGGCCAAAACTATCTAACTTTCTTGCGTCTCTCCATGCACTTGCCACCTAAGAAGATCTCAGAATTAATCTCCCCGTATATCAGAGCTCTTTCTGAAAATTGTGATGATTCCTGACATCTATTAGACCCCACTATGGTTGCTGCTGCTGTGGACTATGGCCTTTCTGTTACTCATCCCAGGACTTGTTAGACTACAAAAAGAAATTCCTAAAATAGCCTGTCTAATTTTAAAAACTACTACTATTACAGCAAAAATATTAGCAGAAATTAAATGAGACACAGAGCTAGTATAGATTACCTGCTACTTAAACATAATTTTGGTTGTCAGCATTTTACCAGATGTGAGAGCCAAAGTTATATTTTAAATTTTAATTACTATGACTTAGAGATCCATGAATCAAAAATACCTCTGGTCTGCAAGCCTCTTGCCAAGGACAGACAATCCCTGAAACACTGGAGGCTATTGTTTATGGGAGATAGCAAAACTCAATGTTTTCACTCCCGCAACCAAGTATGATCTACACTGAATGTGCTTGATCACATGTGGGCAGGAGATTCACAGGCAGGAAATATGTCAGGATGTATGCTTGCCCTTAATTGGATGTAGACTGGAGGTATGTCAGGATGTATTCTTGGCCCTTATTGGACCTAATTGAAATGCTTAAGCCTCTGTAAACCGTGACACAGGACCATCTTCTGTAAACTTGCAGATGGAACTGGCCAGAGCCCACCCACTTAGCCAGTATTTAATTAAACATTATTACAAATTTGGCTTTAAATTGTGGTAGTGATCTTGTTTTCAAAAGATTAATGCAGAACATGCTGTTTATATATCCCTAGTTTCTCTCATACTATTGACAATTAATGTTCTGCTCTACATAAAGAAATAGACAAAAATTTCTCAAACAAAAATGACTGGTCCACATGGCTAAGTTGGTTCTCCCCCTTTATTGAACCTCTAATATTATTACTACTGGTTATCATAATTGGGCCCTGTGCCCTCCATTCTGTTAACAACTTGATCGTCTGTCAGATAAACAATGCTAAAATCATTACCATCCAACACTATTAGAGACAATTCCTTATCAAGGATTTAATGGGGACACATAAATGAAAGAGGAAATAAGGAACCTCCCTGTCTCGATTTTGAAGAAAATAAGTACAGTGATGTTAGGTTTGTAATCTAACAAAGTTTTCTTGAAGATCACAGTACAGAGCTAAGACACTAATTAGCCATAGAGGCCAGGCAGTGGTGGCACACACCTTAAACCCCAGCACTTGAAAAACAGAGACAAACAGATCTCTATGATTTCAAAGCCGCTCTGGGCTACATGAAGTTGATCCAGTCTAAAAAAGAAGCAGAGTTGGGTGGTAGTGACTCACACATTTAATCCCAATACTGGGGAGTCACTTGCCTTTAACCCCAGCACTGATGAGGTGAAGACAGGAAGGGGTATGGCTGGGTGGAGAGAAGAATATAAGAGGGAGGAAACAGTCTGAGGTTTGGGAGAGATGCAGCTGAGGTTTTGTTAAAATCACCTGCAGTCTGTGGATTCACGGAGATGGATGCAGTCTGAGGATGCAGTCAGGGGGTGCAGTCTGAGACCAGGATTGCCCTTTTGATCTGAAGAGTCAGTGAAGGTAAAAGGTCTCTCTAGTGGCTGGCTACACTACTTCTCTTATAGCTCAACTTTCACCCCCTAATATCTGACTACAGGTTTTTCTTAAGAACAATTAGAATTTGTGCTACGCAGAAACCATTTTGCTGTATCGTTAAAAAAAATAATAAGTTCTGTTTACTGTAAGAGCTGGTTTTCTGTTTCCTGGAACCTGACTTGACCCAACATATGACCTTCACTTGTTTTTGAGAACACCCTGACTCTCCCTAATCAGTGATTACATGATTGTTTTGCTTTTTGTTGTTGCTGTTTTTGCAATTTATTTGTACTTCCTAACTGCCTCCTTTTCTCCATTCTATAAATTTACATTGTATCTACTCATGATTTTATAACTTAAAAAGAACCTGAGAAGCCAGGTGTTGGTGTGCATACTTTTAATCCTAACAGGGAGGCAGAGGCAGGTGGATCTCTATGACTTCAAGGCCAGCCTGGTCTACAAAATGAGTTCCAGCACAGCTAGGTCTGTTACACAGAGAAACCCTGTATCAAACAAAGAAAAAAAGGTGGGGTGTGTCCCTGAGAAAGGGACTTATAAGTGTTTTCTCTAACCTTGCTTAGGAGGTAGTCACTGGCTAATTTTCTGGTGCACCGAAATAAAATAAAGTTGGCTTCAAATTTGGCTCAAAATTGTGGTAGTGATCTTATTCTCACCTGGTGGGATTAATAATGCCAATGATTGGGGTGTACTACATTTTAATTGAGAAAGTATCATGGACCATTTTTTTTTCAAATAAGGTGCCTTTACAGATAAAAGAAATTATCAACTAATAATGACAGAAACAAAGATAATCAGAAAATTTCTAGTAATCTCAAAATTCTGTTAAAGAATTGGTGGGGGAGATTTGCTTGTGTTAATTACTCCAAGACCACCAATAGAATCTAAACTCAGTTTGGAGGGTAAAGTCTATATTTCGCTAGCCAGAGTGGACCATAGAGTTCTCTAGCTGAATCAGAGGGAGATAGAACGGCACATGGAGGAAGAGTAGAAGTCGCAGTGTAGCACGGCTCTTTAAATCCAGGAAGTGGAGTGAGCAGGGTGATTTTCTCTATGTTGTTCCGTGGATCTCTCAAGTATATCCACTAATACTTACTGTCAAGGTTTTGTTAATAAAACAATAAAAGAAATCACAATATCAACCCGTCAAAATCTGGTACCTGACATGGGGCACATTCTCGCTGTGGCAAAGCCAACACTTTCCCCATGTGACTCCATGCCACTGCAGGTCAAATGGCTTCTCCCACCAAGGGCTTTTCCCATTGCAATCTGCATCCATTGACTCTGCAGCTGCCTGAGCCAATCACTCATTGCTGGCACTATCTGCCAGCTCTGCAGCTGCCTGATTCAGTCATCTGGATCTCTGATGAGACTTGAAGATTAGATAGAAAGAGTTACAGTTTTCTTTATTGCCAATTTCAAATAAGAAACTCACAAAAGGTATGTAAAGTGTATATGGTTGAGAGACATAAAAGCTTAAGTAGTTAATATAAGAAAATAGGTGTGGTCTAAATAGATAGTTTTGGGTTGATAATGCAAGTTAGGATAGGAAGTGAATTAGATAGAAAAGTTTTGACTCACCAAGTTAGGATAACTAATAAATTATTTTCTCTGAATTTACCAAATGCCAATAATATGAATACAATTAGTACCTGGTAATTGTTCTTATTGTTTTATATATATATATATATATATATATATATATATATATATATATATGTAAAGGGGAAAATGTTGTGGGATATTTTGATCATAGTCTGACACTCCTAAGACTGACAATAAAGTTTACCTTGAGTCACAGGTTAGAGTTAGCTACTAGTTGACCAGAATCAGCCATAGGGGTTTTAGAAGACCCAGGACATATAGAGACACAAGCAAAGTAGTAGGGAGGTGTTAGAAAAATTCAAAGTCAGTTTGGATCAAGGAAGGAGAGAAAAAGGAGGTCACTGTTTGCTTCTCCTCCACTTCTCTGATAGATCAGGTTTTAACCCCATATCTGACTTCCAAGTTCTTATTAATAACATAGTAATTTAGATAATCATTACAACTTTGAACCACTTTTGCTTAATAATGAGACACAAAGCAGACACTGTAATGGGGGCCACAGAAGGCAGAAGTAAAAAGCGAAAAGAGGGGGCTTTAGAAAAGGATATTTTCTCCTGACAAGGACACTAGAGTGCAAATGTCTACGTCGGTAGATGCCTCAGGAACTCATTAATATACCCCATAGGAAAGGCACCTGTTTCCACTTAGGGGGAGGGAAAGACTCACGGTGATCTCATGGGCATTAAATCATTTAATCAGCTCACAAGAATCCAGAGGATTGTGATTAAAATCTGTTATCCTGCAACTCTAGACTCCTTTCATGTTTGTATCCTGATACATTCTTGACTGAAACTTCATCGAACTTTGAGATAGTGAAGAACATAGGACCTGTATTACCTGTTATTATTTTATGAAACTGGGTCCCAGAGAGTGGCTGGTTTTCATGAAATATCTAGAGGATTCCATGTTCTTGTCAGAAAAGACAGATTTATTATACATAATCTTGATATGTGATTATTTTTTATTGATTTTATTGAGCTATACATTTTTCTCTGCTCCCCTCCCTTCCGCTACCCTCTCCATCAACCCTCTCCTATGGTTCTAATAATCCCAATTTACTCAGGAGATTTTGTCTTTTTCTATTTCCCATGTACATTAGATCCATCTATGTCTTTCTTAGGGTCCTCATTGTTGTCTAGGTTATTTGGGATTGTGATTTGTAGACTGGTTTTCTTTGCTTTATGTTTAAAAACTACTTATAAGTGAGTACATATGGTAATTGTCTTTCTGGGTCTGGGTTAACTCACTCAATAAGATGTTTTCTAAAATCAGAAGCCTTCTTTTACACAGATGATAATGGGCTAAGAAATAAATCAGAGAAATATTACCCTTCACAATAAACATAATTAGCATAAAAAATCTCAGAGTAACTCTAACCAAAAAAGTGGAAGACTTGTATGACAAGAACTTTAAATCTTTGAAGGAATAAAGTGAACACTAGAAAGTGAAAAGATCTCCCATGGTCTTGGGTAGGTAGAATTAACATAGTAAAAACGGCAATCTTACCAAAAACAATCTACAGATTCAATGCAATGCACATCAACATCCCAACAAAATTCTTCACAGACCTTGAAAGAATGGTACTCAACTTCATATGGAAAAGCAAAAAAAAAAAAAAAAAAAAAAAAAAAAAAAAAAAAAAACCAGCATAGTCAAAACAATCCTGTACAATAAAAGAACTTCTGGAGGCATCACAATTCCTGACTTCAAACTCTACTACAGAGCTAAAGTACTGAAAATAGCCCGGTATTGGCACAAGAGCAGACAGGAGGACCAATGAAACCAAATCAAAGTCCTGGATATAAATCCACACACCTACGAATACCTGATTTTTGACAAAGAAGCAAAATTATAAAATGAAAAAAGAAAGCATATTTAACAAGTGAATCTGTGATTATGATCAGTTAACTCATATTAACATATGATACTTCAAAACCAAGCTATCCAATGTCTCATTTTTTTTCCAAACCAAGAGCACAAAACGGGTGTGTCTTTATTTTTTTTTAAGTAAATTTTATTAAATTATAAAAGTTTCCATTTACGCCCCTCTTCCCAACACCCTCCCACTCCCCCCACTCCCTCTCCTCCTCCCTCTTCGTCCCTTAGGGCAGTCAGGGTTTCCTGCCCTGTGGGAAGTTCCAGTTCCTTCCCCCTCCCTCCAGGTCCAGGAAGGTGAGTGTCCAAACAGACTGGATCCCCAAAATCCAGTATATGCAGAGGAAACAGGTCCCAGTATCATAGTCAATGGCTTTTCAGAAAGACTTCGGGCCAGCCACAGTCAGAGAATCCGGCCAAATTCCGAGAATCTGGTTAGATCACCTCCTCATTCAGTCCCAGTCCAACTGGCCTTGGTAAACTCTCATTAGATCCGTTCCCTTGTATCAGTGGGTGATAGCATCCCTCGCAGTACTGATTTCGTTTTTCATGTTCTTCCTCCTTCTGCTCCTCATTTGGACCTCGGGGGGCTCAATCCGGTGCTCCAATGTGGGTCTCCGACTGTATCGCCGTCCTTCGCCAGATGAAGGATCTATGGTGATAAGCAAAATATACATCAGTATGGTTATGGGCCACGGCCGATTCAGGCACCCTCTCCTCTGTCCAGAGAACAATCTGGGGGATCTCTCCTTGGACCTGGGATCCCATATATAATCAAGTCTCCTGTAAACCCTAAAATGACTCCCTTAGTTGAAATATATTCTTCCCTGATCCCATATTCATCCTTCCTCCCTCTCCCCCCCCATCCCAGGCCACCGAGCTTTCCCCATTCCTCCCCTACTCCCTTCTCTCTAACCCTCTCCCCTTCCATCTACCCTCCCACCCCCCCATGCACCCAAGGTTACCTGGGACTCTTGTCTATTTCCTACCTCCTGGTGGGTAGCTAAATAATCTTCATCAGGTTCATCTTCTTATTTAGCTTCTCTAGGATCACGAATAATAGGCTCAAAGACCTTTAATTATGGTTAGAATCCACTTATGAGTGAATACATACCGTGTTCCTCTTTTTGGGTCTGGCTTACCTCACTCAGTAAAGCGTTTTCTATTTCCATCCATTTGCATGCAAAATTCAAGATGTCATTGTTTTTTACCGCTGAGTAAAACTCTAATGTGTATATGTTCCACACCTTTTTTAACCATTCTTCTACTGAGGGGCACCTAGGCTGTTTCCAGGTTCTGGCTATTACAAATAGTGCTGCTATGAACATAGTAGAACAAATGCTTTTGTAGTATGTTAGGGAATCTTTAGGGTATATTCCCAAGAGTGGAATTGCTGGGTCCTGAGGGAGGTTGACTCCCAGTTTCCTGAGAAACCGCCACACTGATTTCCACAGTGGCTGCACGAGTTTGCATTCCCACCAACAATGGATGAGTGTTCCCCTCACCCCACATCCTCTCCAGCATAGGCTATCGTTGGTGTTTTTGACTTTAGCTATTCTGACAGGTGTAAGATGGTATCTCAAAGTGGTTTTGATTTGCATTTCCCTGATCGCTAAGGAGGTTGAGCATGACCTTAAGTGTCTTCTGGCCATTCGAAGTTCATCTATTGTGAATTCTCTGTTAAGTTCAGTACCCCATTTTTTAATTGGATTAATTAGAGTTTTAGTGCCTAGTTTCTTGAGTTCTTTGTATATTTTGGAGATCAAACCTTTGTCTGATGAGCAGTTGGTGAAGATCTTCTCCCAGTCAGAAGGCAGCCTTTTTGTCCTACTGACAGTGTCCTTTGCTTTACAGAAGCTTCACAGTTTCAGTAGATCCCATTTATTCATTGTTTCTCTTATTGTCTGTGCTGCTGGGGTCCTACTTAGGAACAGGCCTCCTGTGCCTATATCTTGTAGACTACTTCCCACTTTCTCTTCTATCAGGTTCAAAGTGGACGGATTAATGTTGATGTCTTTAATCCATTTGGACTTGATTTTTGTGCATGGTGATAGATATGTATCTACTTTCATTTTTTTACAGGTTGACATCCAGTTATGCCAGCACCATTTGTTAAAGATGCTTTCCTTCTTCCATTATATACCTTTAGCTCCCTTGTCGAAAATTAGGTGTTCATAAGTTTGTGGGTTAATATCTGGGTCTTCTATTCGATTCCATAGGTCAACTTCTCTGTTCTTATGCCAATACCAAGCTGTTTTCAATACTGTAGCTCTATAATAGAGTTTGAAGTCGGGGATGGTAATGCCTCCAGAAGTTCTTTTATTGTATAAGATTGTTTTGGCTATCCTGGGTTTTTTGTTTTGCCATATAAACTTGATTATTGTTCTCTCAAGGTCTGTGAAGAAGTTTGATGGGATTTTGATGGGGATTGCATTGAATCTATAGATTGCTTTTGGTAGAATTGCCATTTTTGCTATGTTGATTCTCCCAATCCAAGAGCAGGGGAGGTCTTTCCATTTTCTGGTATCCTCCTCAGTTTCTTTCTTCAAAGACTTAAAGTTTTTGTCAAATAGGTCTTTCACTTCCTTGGTTAGAGTAACCCCAAGATATTTTATGCTATTTGTGGCTATCATGAAAGGTGATGCTTCTCTGATTTCCCTCTCTGCTTCTTTATCCTTTGTGTACAGGAGGGCCACTGATTTTTTGGAGTTGATCTTGTATCCTGCCATGTTACTAAAGGTGTTTATCAGCTGTAGGAGTTCTTTGGTAGAGTTTTTGGGGTCACTTATGTAAACTATCTTATCGTCAGCAAATAACGAAAGTTTAACTTCATCCTTTCCAATACGAATCCCCTTGATCTCCTTATGTTGTCTTATTGCTATTGCTAGAACTTCAAGCACTATATTGAAGAGGTATGGAGAGAGTGGACAGCCTTGTCACGTTCCTGATTTTAGTGGAAAGGCTTTGAGTTTCTCTCCATTCAGTTTGATGTTAGCTGTCGGCTTGCTGTATATTGCTTTTATTATATTTAGGTATGATCCTTGTATCCCCAGTCTCTCCAACACCTTTATCATAAATGGGTGTTGAATTTTGTCAAATGCTTTTTCAGCATCTAGTGAGATGATCATATGGTTTTTTTCTTTCAGTTTATTTATATGATGGATTACATTGATAGATTTGCGTATGTTGAACCAGCCCTGCATCTCTGGAATGAAGCCGACTTGATCATAATGGATAATTTTTCTAATGTGCTCTTGGATTCGGTTTGCCAGTATTTTATTGAGAATTTTCGTGTCGATGCTCATGAGTGAGATTGGCCTGTAATTCTCTTTCTTGGTTGTGTCTTTGTGTGGTTTTGGTATTAGGGTAACTGTAGCTTCATAAAAGGAGTTAGGCAATGACTCTTCTGTTTCTATATCGTGGAATACGTTAAGGAGTATAGGTATTAGCTTTTCCTGGAAGTTCTGGTAGAATTCTGCATTGAAACCATCCGGTCCTGGGCTTTTTTTGGTAGGGAGATTTTTGATAACAGCTTCTAATTCTTCGCGACTAACAGGTCTATTTAGATTGTTCACCTGTTCTTGGTTAAACTTTGGTATATGGTACTTATCTAAAAAAATGTCCATTTCTTTTACATTTTCCAACTTTGTGGCATATAAACTTTCATAGTAAGATCTAATGATTCTCTGAATTTCCTCTGTGTCTGTGATTATGTCCCCCTTTTCATTTCTGATCTTATTAATTTGCATGTTCTCTCTCTGCCGTTTGATTAATTTGGATAGGGGTTTGTCAATCTTGTTGATTTTCTCCAAGAACCAGCTTTTTGATTCATTGATTCTTTGGATTGTTTTCTCTGTTTCTATTTTGTTGATTTCAGCCCTCAGTTTGATTATTTCCAGTCTTCTAGACCTCCTGGGTGAATCAGCTTCTTTTTTTTCTAGATCTTTCAAGTGTGCTGTTAAGTCTCCAATGTGTGCTTTCTCCGCTTTCTTTAATTGGGCACTTAGTGCTATGAACTTTCCTCTTAGCACTGCTTTCATAGTGTCCCATAGGTTTGAGTATGTTGTGTCTTTGTTTTCATTAAATTCAAGGAAGAGTTTAATTTCTTTCTTTATTTCTTCCTTGACCCAGGGGTGATTTAGTAGTTGACTGTTCAGTTTCCATGAGTTTGTTGGCTTCCTGGGGGGAGCATTGTTGTTGAATTCTAATTTTAGTCCATGGTGATCTGACAAGACACAGGTGGCTACTAATATTTTTTTGTATCTGTGGAAGTTTGCTTTGTTACCGAGTATGTGGTCAATTTTTGAGAAGGTTCCATGAGCTGCAGAGAAAAAAGTATATTCTTTCCTATTTGGGTGGAGTGTTCTATAGATGTCTGTTAAGTCCATTTGATTCAATACCTCCAATAGATCTCTCAATTCTCTGTTTGGTTTCTGTTTGATTGACCTGTCCATTGGTGAGAGAGGAGTGTTGA
The DNA here is from genome assembly GCF_982192425.1 of Myodes glareolus. NCBI lineage: Eukaryota > Metazoa > Chordata > Mammalia > Rodentia > Cricetidae > Myodes > Myodes glareolus. The sequence continues at coordinate 45,295,544 of NC_142039.1, forward strand.
AGTCTCCTACTATTAGTGTGTGTGGTTTGATGACCGCCTTGAGTTCTAGAAGTTTCTTTTACATATGTGGGTGCCTTTATATTAGGAGCATAGATATTCAGGATTGAGACTTCCTCCTGATGAATTGTTCCAGTTATGAGTATGAAATGTCCATCTCCATTTCTTCTGATTGATTTTAGTTAGAAGGCGATTTTGTTAGATATTAGAATGGCCACGCCCGCTTGTTTCTTAGGTCCATTTGCTTGGAAAACCTTTTCCCAACCCTTTACTCTGAGTAGGTGTCTGTCTTTGTGGTTGAGGTGTGTTTCTTGTAAACAGCAGAATGTTGGATCCTGTTTTCGTATCCAATCTCTAAGTCTGTGCCTCTTTATAGGTGAATTGAGTCCATTGATATTAAGTGATATTAATGACCAGTGGTTGTTGACTCCGGTCATTTTTTTTTTTTTTAGGTAGTAGAGTGTATGTGTTTTTCTTCTTTGATTTGTGCTTGTGAATGGTCGCTAGATGTTCGAGTTATTGTAGGCCGTGTTGGGAATGTTGGATTCCTTCAGTAGTGATTTTCCTTCTAATATTCTCTATAAGGCTGGATTAGTAGCTACGTATTTTTTAAATTTGTTTTTATCCTGGAATATTTTGTTTTCTCCGTTGATAGTGAACAATAGCTTGGCTGGGTATAGTAGTCTGGGTTTGCATCCATGGTCTCTTAGTTTCTGCAGTACCTCTATCCAGGATCTTCTGGCTTTCATGGTTTCCATAGAGAAATCCGGTGTAAGCCTGATAGGTTTACCTTTATAAGTTACTTGACCTTTTTCCTTTGTAGCTCTTAAAATTTTTTCTTTAATATGTATGTTTTGTGTTTTGATTATTATATGGCGAGGGGATGTTTTTTTCTGATCCAGTCTATTCGGTGTTCTCTATGCTTCTTGAACCTTCATAGGAATATCGTTCTTTAGGTTGGGAAAGTTTTCTTCTATAATTTTGTTGAATATATTTTCTGGGCCTTTGATCTGCAGTTCTTCTCCTTCTTCAATCCCTATTATTCTTAGATTTGTTTTTTTTATTGTGTCCCAGATTTCCTGAATGTTTTGTGAAGAGAATTTGTTGGATTTGCCGTTTTCTTTGACCAGAGCATTTATTTTCTCTATGGTATCTTCAGATTCCGAGATTCGTTCTTCTATCTCTTGTATTCTATTGGTTATGCTTGATTCTGTAGTCTCCGTTCGTTTACCTAGGTTTTCCATATCCAGCCGGTTCTCCGTTTGTGTTTTCTTCATTGCCTCCATTTCAGTTTTCAATTCTTGCACTGTTTCCTTTACTTGTTTGATTGTTTTTTCTTGGTTTCTCAGGGTCTCAATCACGGATTTACTTATTTCTTCAAACTTTTTGTTATATTTCTCATCAATTTCTATACTCATTTCTTCAAACTTTTTGTTATATTTCTCATCCAATTCTTTAAGGGAGTTATTCATATCCTGTTTAAGGGACTCTATTGCTTTCATAATGGCACTTTTTTCCACTTCTTCTGGGTTAAGGTGTTCAAGCCCTTCTGTTGTAGGGTCGTTGGTATCTGGTGTTTTCATGTTGTTTTTCAGATTGTTGGATGAGGTCTTGCCTTGGCGTCTGCCCATCTCTTACTTCAAATGTTCTCTATTGGAACTTCTGTTACCGGGTCAGGTTCCCTTCTTGGGCAGGGACTTCACTGACAGAATGCCCACCTTTCCTCAGACAGGCTATTGAAGCACAGGCACTCCCTCTTTCCTGGATGCGCTTACAATGCAGGCTCAGCTTGCAAGGCAGCTGAGCTGGGGAAAATTTTATGGCCCCAGGGGGAAGGGAGAAATATAGGAATTCGTACCTGGATGGGAGCTGGGATGGCAGGCGGGAGGGGGTATCCAGCACTGTAGGGCGACCTGGGTGACTGTGGGGTCGGGGAACGCCAAAGCTCTTCCTCACCAGGACCCTGTCAAGGCCCGAAGCAAACTCACCCCTCCGATGGCCCTCTGCTAGAAGTCAGGGCCCCTGCTGGTCAGGAATGTGGCTGAGCTGGCACCTGGTCCACCTGTCCTCAGGGAGGCCTTTAAGACCCAGGAACTGCCTCGAGCCGGGCTGCGCCTACAGCCCAGGCCCAGCTCGCAAGGCAGCTGAGCTGGGGAAATTTTATGGCCCCAGGGGGAAGGGAGAAATATAGGAATTCGTACCTGGATGGGAGCTGGGATGGCAGGCGGGAGGGGGTAGCCAGCACTGCAGGGCGACCTGGGCGTCTATGGGGTCGGGGAACACCCAAGCTCCTCCTCACCGGGACCCTGCCACGGCCCGAAGGACTATCCAATGTCTTATTTTCAAGTAAAACTTGTTACTTGCGACAAATTTCATCCAGAAGGTCTCAAAGATTTTGGTATATTTCTATTAACTAAAGAAAGGAATCTTTGACACATTGGCTTATACAAACACTGACATTTCTATTAACTTTGAAGGAAGAAACCATTATATACAAGCATACCTTGAAATTATAATGCAACAAACATCTCAGAAGCATATAGAATGGATAGACATGTAGTATTTATTAATGATGATTTAGCTTCTCAGGACTTTGACTAATATACAGGTTTTTTTAATAATTATTCTACAGGCTATTGAACAAGCCATACAAATCAAAATGTTAAGTATCTTTATTGGCTACCTTCAAGTATGCCTTTCCTAACCAGGAAGGACAGTCATTTACTCCCTTTCCTCCAAGATGAACCTAATCACAGAAACAATAGTAACTCATTATTTAAATCACTTATGTTTGTTGGTCTTTAATCCTTCTAAACGTTGAATAAAGAACTGGAGGAAAGTACCTTCATCCAAAGATATTAATTGTCATGCCTCTGCACCAGGATACCACAAGTCTACTGTTTATCTAAGAACTAGACACAAGTCCCAAGTATATGTTTACTGACATGCTGATTACAGATGAAGCACAACTTTACAAGACAGATAGCTCCTAATTGATTGTGGACACAGGTTTGACTGTGAGACAATAGAGGAGCTAATGCCAATTACGTCAGGAAGGAACTTCCATGTCTTCAGTGTTATCTCTGATGTGCCATTTGTAACTTGGCGATCAGGATGCTGCTGTGTCTGGCCTATGTGCAACTCTAAAAAAATGAGCACTTTATAAAATTTGTAAATGTCGGCCTTAAAAACGTGATACTTTCATCTACTTTTTTATTTGCTCTGTGATGTCGGTTTTCCATCCTGTTTTTTAACCTCCTGATCTCTTTACTGTTCCACTCTTTTCTGTTTCCTCACTCATCTTAAAAGCATCTGGAAAGAAAGTATTAAAATAAAAAATATCACAAAACACTATATATGTTGAATATTGCCTTTCTCTGTGATTTGAGCACAGTAATACTCTGTCTGTCTGTTCATCTATCTGTCTGTCTGTCTGTCTGTCTATCCATCTTCATCAATCTCCTGTTTTCTGTTGGATCAATTAGGCATAAAATTACATTTTTCTTTCATTTACTACTGAATCTATACAGTTTAACCATGTCTAGTTCATTTTAGAGTTAGAATACAGTTGTGTTGATTATAGCAGAATCAGTCATAAAAATAAATGATATTTTAGGAAATGCTACAAAATGAAATCACAAAATTGTATTTTAGTATTTACACATTAAGTACCCTTTAAATATTTTCTTATATATGTTATTTTAATTATTATTTAAATTTAATAATCATCAAAATAGTAAAGTTAATGGATTGTGAGGATGTAGGGAAGTTAAAAGATGTACAGTTAAGAATGTACAATGGAAGAAAAGCAGTGGTTCAAATTGATAATATGGATATGTGTTTATTACAATCCTTGAGGCTCTCATGTCATGCTTATTGCTGTATTGATGACCTGGTCTACTGTTTTCTCCTGGACTGACTTAAAGGAGCCACCATCAAGTTTTAATAACACCTTCATCAGGAAGAGAGGGCCTGATTGTAATTCTCAACCAGCTCTCTTTTCTGTAATGCTAAACTCATGACCTCAGATTTTCAGACAATGACTCCTTGCTGTGGAGTTTTCTGAAAAGCTAGTATTCTTACATTCCTGCTCTCTGCATTGCTTTATTAATTTTAATTCCTTCCAGGCAAACCTTTTACTGTAGTGCAGCCCAATCACTCACGAGAAGGCTTCTGGGAAGAAGCCAGAAGTAAGCAGAGTACTGACAAATTTTCTGGATGTTTCTGGAAAGAGATGATTGATACCCTCAGATGTAATCTATGCATGGCCAAATGAATTTGGGGGGGGGATCAACTGGAAGTGTTCATTTGCCATGTTCTACATGGGCACAGAGGTCCCATTCTCCTTCTTTGACAGTAGCAGCAGAGTGCCTGGTAAAAAGCAAAGAAACACTGAGAGGATCCTTTCATGTGGAGTTATGAGTCATTCTGTCTAGGGATGCTTTCTCTAGTCTCCATGCATACTGTTGCATGAGGTATTACTTTCAGCTGGAGTGAGAAGCTAAACATCCCTCAATATGGTATTTTGATAAATTATATATATATATATATATATATATATATAGTTGTATGACTGTCTACTTTTAAAAAGGGCTTTTAGGTTTTTGGAATTGTCCTCTGTTGCAGGCCACCTTTTTGGGGTGACTTCTGCCACGATCCTATCCGTGGCGAGTTTGTACATTCCAGGGTGGGAGCATGAGGGTTAGAATTATTAGGCCCAAAAAAACCCACAGATAAAGGAGAAATAATAAACAGAAGCATTGGATAGTATCAGGGGGGATGTTCCAGTGAATACTAAAATCGCCCATGTTTAATTTCCATTTGCTTAAAATACCACAACCCCAAAAAGTAGGAGTACGATTAAAAAAAAGCAAATTGCATTAACATAATATGAGGAAACGAAAAGACCAGTTAAAGTATTATGGGCTACATTCTTAGTTGAGAATTCTATTGCCAGAACAAGACATGTAACACTCACACCCTAGACCAAAACATTCTGTAACACTCACACCCTAGACCAAAACACTCCTTGACTGGAATCTATAGTTATCTTCCAAAGAGAGAAGGAACGTAGTTAGATAATTAGACTTTTTTTTGAGGTAGAAACAGATCTACTTTTTAATACCTGAAATACTAGGTCTGGATATTAGCCACACCTGTTGACAATAACCTTGAAGGACCAGAAGTAAGTTCCAACTCTCTGACTTTTACTGAAGACAGAATGGACCCATATCTATGGGCCCTTTCTTTCCTCAAAGTGTTTATATTATTCATAAACACTTTTAAATGACATTAATCCTGAGTGTGGGGGTATAAGCCATTTTTTTCAGAAAGCTTAATGTCATATATTGTTATAATTTTTATTCATCAGACTTACTAGTTTGTTTTTAGATCAATGTTCAGTGTTAGTGTGTTACAGACTTACTTGACAAGAACCACACAGTCCTTCAGAGTGTTTTATCATCATGCCTTATGAGAATCAATACCTGTATGCTGAAGTCCTAACACCGAGGATGAAAAGAGTTCTGTCATTAACATGATGTTTGGCCTGGAGTTTCCAGTTCACCAAAATAATCCAATAGATTTTTCTCTCTGCTTAGAGCTTTATATTATCTTCTTACAATAACCAGCTGAGTGAACTGGGACTTGATAATTATGAAAGTGTGTTGATGAAATAGCTTGCAGAAGTTAAATGATTGTTCATAGTTCCGTTCCTAACAGGGTATGGAGGCAGAATGCCAGCATTGTAGACTTGAGTCTCAGCACTGTCCATGTGACCCTCGCAGTATTTATCTGGGCAGCAGAAACCACTCTGCACTCAGATTTATCTTCCCTGGGGTTGTTGCCATTCCTTTTATAGAGTAACAATTTTTCTTTGACACAGGATGAGAGAGATCTTAGGAATTTGATTTTATCTACTTCTTCTGCTTTGTATTACATGCACCCTTAACATTTTCAGAAATAATTAATGTTATTTTAATTATCTTTTAATCAGATGGACAGATAACAGCCTCTACTATATCACTAATTTACTATCTCAAGAGGAAAGAAACATGAACATACCATTTCCTTCAAAAGGTTTTAACTCTAATAATGCTGCTCTGTAATAATTCCCATTTGAAAGTGTATTTCCATGTTTTGAAATGTCCAATAAAAAAATTAGTGAATTATGCATGAAAAATAGTCAAAATAAAATACCCCAAATAACTAAATATGCAAAATTGTGCAATGTACCAGGCCACAGAACTATTTTAGATGAAATATTGATGTGGTTCCAGGCAACCCACATAGATATGTTTCCATTTTTTATCTGATAGATTTAAACAGTGTAAGGTAAGTTCAAATAGACTCATGCTTTCTGCAACATAAATTTTGTGGTTGTTACTAATTCATTTTTTTCCATTGGAAATACTGTCAAGAAAGTGTAGGCAAATAACACTAGTCTGCCTTTCTTTGAAAAGTTGTTTGGTTTGAACCACATTGTAAAAACAGTAAGTCACACATCTGCCAGCATCATTTGCATAAAGCTTCAGAATTGAAATTTTCATTAGGATGATCATGTCAATACGGTTATAGAAAAGTCCCAGGAGCCAGAACAGATCACTTTCTTGCTTTTAAAGTTGTGACAGATTGAACCCATTGGCCCTTGTGTTTTCATTGCAGTAAAAAAAAATAATAATTTCAGCAATATGACTTTTAAAAATTACCTTAAGTTCTATTAACTTGTGTACATGAATGTTTAGCCTGTATCTATGTCTGTTTGCCACCTGTGTAAGGTGCTGCTGGAAACCGAAAGAGGGCTACAGAGTCTTAGGGACCAGACAGTTAGAGTTATAGACAGCTACGAGCCACCTCATGGTGACTGAAGATTGAACCCAGGTCTCTGAAGAATAACCATTGCTCCTAAACAGGGAGCTCTGATTTCTCCAAGCTCCAAACTGACTTTTTCTGAGATGCATTATTTCTTGTACTGGAGCAACCTGTGCATTGGAATTATAATGACCCTGTTTGTTTTCAATTAGATACTGCAAAGTCATTCCGCTGTATATCATTTCAATTAAGATGGAACAAAATGTCTCTAAATACTGACAAGTCTCTAGGACAAGGCAGACTCCCTATTGAGAATCGCTTATCTTCAGTCTGTTTTACAATTGTTTATTTTCTTCATAGAGCAATAATTGGAAAATTCTCAGCACTGTTGCTTTTCTCCCAAGGTGAGTCATGAGTAAATATCACTTCATGTCACATAGGGTAGAGATACTACAACACAAAGTTGTCTATCACAGCCCAGTTTGCTAAAGCAATGATCCGATTGGTCATAGAGGAACATGGGCAAGGAGTTTCTTAAAGAAATTTGTTTGAGAGAGCTGCATCTCTGAAAAGTCACACTGAGGCATGGTCACTGACTCAGGAAAGTTGTTTCTCTGGAGGTCTGATGTCAGTTAATTTTCTACTTCCTATACAAGCCAGCACACTACCCCTAAGGTCATAGTTCACAGGGCAGTTGAAAAAAGTAATTTCTCAGATTGTAGGTGATGGTCTCATGACAACCGCTTTAGAGAGGATTAACAGACTCAATACCAAACACTGACCTGACCTAGTACTAGTAGTTTCTTCTACTTTTCTTTCTTTTTTCTTCCTTCTTTCCTTCCTTTCCTTTATTTCTTTTTCTTATTTCCTTACTAAGTTATTTTGTAGATGACCACAATCACCAACATTTATGATGACCAATGACTGTCATGCTCAGAGGAAAATGACTACTCCCCAACACTGCGACCATTTCCTCAATTCTCACATTCTTTTTTCATTATCCTCGACGTATATAGATTTTGTTCTTTGCTAAATATTAGTCACATTGTGCCAGTCACTTATTGTTAGCATTTTGAATGGTATGACTTCCTGCAAATAATCAGCAAGCAATATAAATATTCTGCCTCTGTATGTTAAACTTTTTCCTTCAGAAATGTATCAGTATGAACGCCAATATGATAGGACATTATATCAATCCACTAAAACAACAGCAAAAGCATATTATATTGGGCACTAGGACATTCATAGCCACAGATTCTCAACCTGATCTACAGTGCTAAATATGGGTTCCCTCTGACAGCAGTAGGCTTAAATACTCTCAGAAAATCTGCAGTTTTTTACATAATAGTTGTGTCAAGATTGGGCAAGAAGTCACATCTTGACTGAAGAGTGAGTTAAATTATCATGCAGATGACTCCTTTATCTCAGTGATCAGCAAAGGACTATCTGTACTATGAAAGCTTGCTTGTACAGTAAGAGTTTCCAGGTCAATCCCAACATGACATCTCCAAGCCTTTCAATCAAATGACACCGTGTCTTCATAAATATATTCTCACCTCTTTGTTCTGGCATTCATTCAACAGCAGCACCCATATCCTGTATAGTGTGGAGAGTCTTAGAAAACTTCCTGTCTTTAAAACAGATTAACCATCTTAACATTGACTTTTTTTATAGCCTTATAGCTTTTGCGTATATATTTTCTCACCATGAATACTTCTTTCTTCAAAATGCTTTGTGGCTATATTCACGGTTCTTAGATGGTTTACTGAATCAGAAGACAAAGGAGGTCAACATTAGATAATGCAACCCTTTACAGAGGGTGGGAAGGATCTCTCAAAGCCCTTTTCTATCCTGTTCAATTAAGTTTAAATTGATATATAGAATTTAGCATCTTAGCATACTTGAAGACCAATCAGCAAGTTCTCACAAGGTTGGAAAAGAATCCGTTAGTCATTTCAAGTATGTCTTCCAAAGTGTAGTGTTGGGTTTAATGGCTTGCATAATCCATTATAATTCTCTGTGTGATCTGACTTTCTGAAATCTGTAAGACACATACTGATTAACATTACATAGTGGATACTTTACAAAGGAGATAATCTAAAGACAGGAAATTATTTCACACTGTCATCTCTTCTAACTTACAAACTAGTGACTTTTTTGAACATTGACTCTTAGCTTTGGGATTCCTTGGCTCCTCTCCTTCCCCTTCCTCACACAGTCTTAGTTATTTTAATTCTCCTCAGTTCACATCATTAATGCAATGCAATTCTCCTTTATTGTATCTCTCTGGGACTAAGTGAAAGATGCCAGTGAAAACCGATGCTCTGTATACAAAAATACCAACAACAAACTGTCATACTTCTTCTTCAACTACACAGTTTTTATGGTTTTATGTCACAGATGGAAATGTAAAGTACATTTTAAAATACATATTATAGAATGAATATTTAAAACGCTTTTATTGATGGTCTGATATTGTGATTTCTTTTATTGTTTTATTAAAAAATAAAACTCAACAGTAAACATAAGGGGAAAATCTGAGATATCCACAGAGAAATGCAGAGACAATCACCCTTTTCTCTCTACTTCCTGAATCAAAAGGGACACATCACACCTAGGTTCTTCATCTTCCTTTTCCACATGCCCTTCTATCTCTCTCTGAGTCCACCAAGGAGTTCTGTGATCCTCTCTGACCAGCTGAATGTGGACTTCACCCTCGGAATCAAGGTCAGACACTATTGGTTGTCTGAGAGAAATCAGCACAAACAAATCTCCCCCAGATTTCCCCCTTTTATTTGAATTTAAAAAAGGGTTTAAGGTCATGCATAGTAAAACTGTATTCAATAAAACAATTACCATATATTGTCTAAATACAAATGAAAATAATTAACTGTAACAAAATTAAATTATATAAAATAAGAACAATTATCAGGTAATAATTATATTCAAAATATTCAGTCCATTGGCATTTGGCAAATCCATTGTCTATCCCATCTTGGTGAGTCAAAACTTTTATGCCAACTTCACTTTCATCTTAACTTGTATTACCAACCCGAAACTATCTTTTTAGATTTCAAAACATTTTCTTAGGTAAACAGTTTAAGCTTTTATGTCTTTCAACCTTATACACTTTACATTTCTTTTGTAAGTTTCTTTTTCAAAATTGGTAACAAGGAAAACTGCAACTATAACTATCTAGTCTTCAATCTCATCAGAGACATGAAAAGAGTATGATATTACTGAGAAGACAGAAGTACAGATCAAACGGCTTCCAAAACTATAGCAATGACAGAAAGGTCTGGCTGCCTGGACAGTCACACAACATTTCTCTGCAATGTGGGAGTATCAGTCTTCAACCTATGGGTTTATAATTTCTGACAGACTTTTTGTGATAACAGGATTTTTGAAGAATTATTCTACCTTGTCTTGGCAAAGTTTGGCAGTCAGCTTCTTTTGTGTCCTGCTTGTCCAATTTGGACAAAATGCTGTCAGCAGTTGAGACAAGTGCAGTTTCTTCCCAGTGACTAACTTTTCCACAATGAAAGGAAACACCATACGGAGGTTCTTTGACAATTATATCTTTTTTGAAGTAAATTTGTGCTGACAGGAACAGACATGTCTCATGGTCATGAAAAGGCTCATGTTACTAAAACATTTTAAATGCCATATTCTGTAGGTCTCAAAAGTGTTTAAAAAACATTTCTCTATTTAAAATACATCACTGTTTGACCTTGAAAACATGCCTAATATGACTATAAGTTTGATTGTTATAGATGACTATTAACCCATCTTTCTTTATTATTAACATATTTCAAGGACTAGAACCTTACATTACATTTTAAATGAGCCATATAGGTACAATACCTTAAGAAAGGAAAGATATATAACCCAATATAACAAAATGACATCAAATTTGTATCACTATAAAAAGTTTCTTAAACAAGAGTAGAAACATGTATACAATGTAACAAAAATAACCTTAAGTTTTTATCAATATAGAAAATCCATACCAATATAAAATAACCCAGTCAGTATAGCATGAGACTCTTAATCTCGGGGTCATGGGTTCAAGCTCCACGTTGGGTGCCAGATGTAACAATTATCTAAATTATTCTATTATTAATAAAAACTTGGCAGTTAGATATGGAATTAAAACCTGATTAATTAGAGAGATGGCAGAGAAGTGACCAGTAACCTCCTCTCTCTCTCTCCTTCCTCTATCCAAACTGGCATAGAATACTTAAAATCCTTCCCTATTACTTCCCGTGTCTCTCTATACGTTCTAGGTCCTCCAAAACCTCTATGGATAATTCTGGTCAGTAGCTAGCTTCACCTGTGATTCAAGGTACACTTTATGGATAGCCTCAGGAGTGTCAGAGTATGATCAAAATATCTCACGACATGGAGTAGTTCAACTGATACAGAGAAATCTCATTAATCAGGACCACTTTACAGAAATAACTCTGAAGCATAGCTGACTTCAACTATTTCTCTTCTTCTCCTGACCACATAAATCCAGAATGGATCTGAAAGTCAAATTCATTAGCTGACATTCACCTGAGAAGTTAAATGTCATTCCTCCTTGTTTTCAACCCAAGATGATTTTCTCTTTTAACAATCAAGCTGTTCATTCACACTTGCATTCTCTATGAGATAATTAATTATAACACACCTTTTTGCTCTCATAACTCCTAATATTCCATGTATTCCATTTGGAGAAATGACGTGGTTGAGGGTAGTTCAACCTGTCAACTGCTGAGAAGCATACTAACATGATTGATCATTTCACTGTGGGAAATCCTTAAAAAAATCACAGTCATTGCTACACTGTCTTTACAATGAGGGTGTTAAGGGCAATGAACTAAGGAAGAAAAACTTTGAAATTGAAAACAAGTGAATGGCAGGATGTGAAGGATAATTGCCTTTAGGTATTCAAACTAATATGAATTAGTTTTGAATTATATGAATCATATTTTAAACTAATATGATTAGACTTTGGCAAGCCAAAGTCTATCTTTAATTTATTCCCTTATATCAATTGGTAACCTAAGTTCTCCTTGCACATCACTTTTCTCTTGCCTCCCTGATGCTTTCAATTTCAATAAAGAATTCTTTACTTCATCTGTTTGATTGCCACAGCAGAAAAGCAAGCAAGAGTGGACCATACTGCACAGCGATAGTGAAGGAAATTCTCAGTGACATGCAAACATTCCCAGAGTGCTCCGAAACATTGATTTGCAATAACAGTTTCTTCCTTTATACCCACAGTTGTTTTAAAATCTCAATTTTGTCCAGTCTCTAGCTGTGGTATTCTAAATATTTCAGAACATAACAGAATAATAAACCTCCAACTAATCTATAAATCCCTCTATTGTCTGTCCTATGAATGCAGAATCTTGCCTTTTTCTGTTAAAAGTGAGATGTTTGCCTTCAGACTAAGAGAGATTGTAAAATTTATCTTAGTTACTGGTTGTTGAGAGCATACAATTCTATTCCTCTTCATTTAAGAACCTTTCCACACATGGAAGGAAAATGTATCAAGGAGGATACGTTGGGTTAATACAAATTCAATTTTAGGAAATATATGTTGCACAGTATTTATATCAAGCATGAGTTTGAGATTTCTGATAAATCACCGATGGGGAGATAACAAAAGTCCTCTACATAATTCACTATTTAGCTGAATTTATTAGTTTTCTGAAAAGATTTACAACAGTCACCAGTGTTTTAGAAAGCCAGTGAGAAGTAACTAGAATAGATATTTCAGAAAAATATAATAATAGCATCCTTCCCAAACACAGTGAGTCCCCAATTATAATTTTTCTATGGATTTCAAACTAAAATTACATTTGAAGACATTATCTTTCTATACTCAGAATACCAGCAGTGATGCCCAAACAAAAAAGAACCAAACCTAGAGATTGAACATTTGGATTATTTAAACAAAACAGCAAATGATTTTTCACAGACAGCACAAGGAACAAATGTGAGGTAAGAAAATCTGTTTCCTGAAGTTTGGCTAAACTTTGGGGGATATTTTTATAAATATACAAATTACTTTTCTAAAGCTAATAAAATAGGTGATACTAAATGAATAAATGATGCAGCTCAAAGTAGACAAGGAAGGTGACCCAATGTGAGGACAAAATTTTTGCAGAATTGCATAGTTGTTATGATTTTGACATAAGAGTTTTAATTCCCAATGATGTACTAGCATAGAAAAGAATATGCCTATGAATTCACCTGCCTATGAATTCACCTAGAATATTTTTATAATATCAGTATGCTATATATCTTCAGTAAATGACATGATACATATATGTGCATTAATTATTAAGTGACGAATTGTCACTTTTAAGCAGAAGTTATTTTTTGTTGTATACGTTATATCCAGGTAATGTGGAGACCCCTGGTGGAAAAGTTTTGGCATTTGTTCTAGCTTGCTTTTCTGTTGTTGTGATAAAAACATTCAGACCAAAGCAACTTGAGGTTTATTTCAGCTTACAGTCTAGGGATCAATCTACCACTGGGAGAAATCAGAGAAGGAACTCAAAGCAGGAACCTAGAGGCAGGAACTGAAGTTGGGCCCCGGAGGATTGCAGCTTACTGACTCTCTATCTGGCTCACGCTCAGATAGAGTCCTCAGAGAGTCCTCTTGTGCAGCCTCGGTCTACCTGCTTGGGGAGGGTGCCGCTGACAGTGGGCTAAGCTGCAGCACATCAGGCATCAATCAAGACGACTCTTCATAGACACAGCCACAGGCTAATTTGATTGAGGCATTTTTCTTTCAATCAATGCTCCCTCTTCCTAGGTGGCTCCAAGTTATATCAAATCTACAAAAACTTACCAACACAATTCACTCTTTTTCAACCTGACACACAAACACATTGCTGTTAAGTCATAATCATTCCTGCCTTTGTCCCTATGATCTCATCCTAAAATCATAGAATAAAACACTATTCATGTACCGAGGTCCAGTAGTTTTCAGAAAATGCTAGGATTCTAAAAGTTCAGGGTCTCTTTAAAATTTCAAAGTCTTAACTGTGGACGCCTATAAAACTTTAAAAAATTATGTGAAATACTTTCTTATTCCAAATGAAAACTAAGTCATAAAAATCCATATTTTCTATCTTAGTATCTAGCATTTGGGATTCACTCATGGGCTCCAAAGGGCTTGGGTGGGCTCACTTCTCCAGCTCTGACATACACAGTACACACAGCTTGTCTGCTAGGTTCAACCCAGCTCCACTCCATACCTGTCCCTGTACTTTGTAGACTTTCCATTGTCCTAGCATCTCTAGCACCTTAGGGTCTCTACAACAAGTGAAGTTATACTTTCAGGAATGGTCTCTCTTCCAGAAAGAAGCTGAAATACAATGTTGATACTCTAAAATAAAGTATCCAATGAGTCTCCAATAAGGAATGAATCCAAAGACATGGAACCCGTAGGGATATCAACAGGCCGTGGGTCACTGAGGGAATGTGGCAAATGGAAGTGCCAAGGAGGCTTTGGAAATGAGGGTATGTGGGAAAAAATGATAGTAGGAGAAGGTGAGGACAATTATATTTATAACCAATTGCACATGAACTTGGTTTTCCTGTTTATCATTCACTTTGCATGACAAATGACTTTTAATAACTCTTATTAAGTAAATTTTAAAATGAATAAAGTTAAATGCTGCTACTTAATTGTATAATATGCCAGAGTAAAATAACTGAAAATTCCAACAGTAACCAGTCATGTCACTTGTCCCCTTCTGTTTTTAATATAATATACATTTTAAATAAGAGTAGAAAGCTAAACATAAATGAAATGAATTTATTGCCTTTACAAAGCCAGCCCTACACAAAACAACCTCTGTTCCTACTCACTTACTGGCCATTTTCTAAGAGAGTACAATTTCATTTGTTATATTTTGAATCTGAAATACTACAGATACCAAGTTCTGATGTCTTTATTCCAAGTCTTTGCCATTATACTGAGGTAGCAAAAACATTAGTAGGTAAACCAATGTGTGTCCTAAAAGGGACACTAGACTCAGTCTCCCTGATCCCCACCCCAGTAATGACGGCAATGATGTGAATAGGTCTTCTCTACTATCTGCTCTCACCATAACGTACTGTATAGCATGGGCCCAAACCAACATGGTAAAGTATAAATCGTATCCCTTGAAATCATGCGCCACAATAAAACTTTTCACTTTTAAGATAATTTCTCAGTGGAGTTGAAGGTAGGGTCCGTGATTAAGAACAGTTGTTTCTCTTACAGAGAATGAGAGTTCAGTTTCCAGAACTCACATGGTGGTTCACGACCATCTGTAACTCCAGTTCTCGGGTATTTGATGCACTACTCTGATTTCCACAAGCACCAGGATCTCATGGTACACATTCACACAAGGAGAAAAGCACTCATATATATAAATTAAAATCAATCTAATTTATTCTTAATTTGTAGCTAATCTCTAGAAGCCATCTTCATGGGAGAAGTGAAACATACTTTGAGAAGAATTTTGATGTAATTATGCCTCATTGTGTGTATGCGATTGTGTTATACCAGGACACTTTCTAAACTGTACTGTACTTAAATAGGCCAAAAATCAACTCTCCGGTGTCAGACTCTAGAAGTCTGAACCAACAATGACTGCTGAGTTGTGTTCAACTAGATTGTCTTCTTGCTTAATTCATATCTTTATCCCACTGGTTGTGACATTTGCAGAGACCTGCACAGAAATAGCCATAGGAAGTCAGATAACTTTATACTTACTTAAAATTATATATAGTATATATAAATTTATGTGCATATATGTAGATAAATTTTAAATAACTCATGCCACTTCAGATAATAATGCCTCCCTCAAGAGCTCTCTAACAAAACCTTGAGCACCAGGCTTGAGAAACCACCTTTCCAGTTAGTCAGGAAAGTCCAAGAGATTCCCCAGACTGTACAGGATTTTGAGGTTGTTCTTAGTTGCCTCCCAGAAGTTGAAGGTAATTCCCTATTGCTAAAGACACAACCCAGTTTTTAAAAAAGGGATCATTCAATAGCAAATGATACAAGATTTGTGATGCAATCAAGCCAGAATTCCTAAGTAAAAAGTTAATAGGAGGGTTAGAGGCCTCTAGAAAGCTTGCAACTTGGACTAGACGTGGACCGGTGGGTCAGGATGATCTAGTACTTCCCATTGTGTGGTAGAGACAGAAGATCTTGTGGAGTAGGAATCACCCCTGCCAGGTTCATATAAGGTTGCCTGCATGTGAGGACATTAAGAGGCAGGGACAGACAATGCTAAATACAGGTGTTTTTGGTTTGGGGAGGGGATCACCTTCAAATGCACAAAATTCTTGAGCTTTGCTCAATGTTGGAAGCAAATGTACAGTAATTCATGGCTATCCCCTAAATCTCGGGTAACAGTGGGCATGAATAGAAAGAAAAAGCAATAGGACATAGAAGATGAAAAAAATCAAGCTTGTCTCACAGGTAGGCACTTTTTTCACTCCTCTCCACCACTGCCCAAAAGAATACGTACCTGTGAATAAGCTGTTGGAGATCACATTTGAAGTGCTGCTAAAGAATGTGAACTGTAGGATGATCTAGTATTGTAGGGACAATGGGAGCTTGAGGGGCTGTTTGCTCATCTATGGCTTCAGCACACAGTGGAGGAATGAGGAGCCTGTCATAAAAGGAAAGATACCTGGTAGCACAGTGGGTGTGGCCAGCTACTTATAATGGACCATGCTCCTCCCTGACCCATGGTCAGACTAAACACTCTCAGAGTCACATTTTTTAATGTTTTGTTTTGTTTTAATTACTTACCTATTGTTTATGTATAGTGTTCTGCCTGCCTGCATGCTTACATCCCAGAAGAGCACACAAGGTCTCATTCCAGATGTCTGTGAACAACCATGTGTTTTCTGGGAATTGAACTCAGGATCTCTGGAAGTACTCTTAACCTCTTGAACTGTCTCTCCAGCTCTCAGAGTCACAAGGGTTTTTTTTTGGGGGGGGGGCGATTTTTAAGACAGAATTTCTCTCTTTAACAGCCCTGGTTGTCCTGGAACTTGCTTTATAAAATGCTGGCTTCAAACTCACAGAGATCTGACTGCTTCTGCCTCCCCGAGTGCTGGGATTACAGGCACATGCTCCACCACCACCCAGTCTAGAGGAACAACTTTAAAGATAATGAAATCATACATATTCTCTTCTCTGGTTATAATGGGAGCAGAAATCAACAGACCAAATACAAGAAAATCTCTAAACTCATGCAAAGTGCAAAAAATGTTTCCAATGAACAAATAACTAAGGAAACAAAATACAAGATGTGAGTGAAAAATGAAGAAACCTTATTAGACCTTTAAGTGGCAGGTGAAGCAGTGAAGCAGTACTGAGGGAGTCCAGTGGTCCTGGATGAAAATGAGAGAATGTCTAAATTCATCCAAATTCTAATCTCAGGACACAAGAAAAGGAAATTTGAAAAACGAGTTAAAAAAAAAAAATAACAACACAGTAGTGGAAATGCCTTGACCATCAATATATATAAAACACATCTAGACAACAAGAGTACTCTTACAAGATTAAAAGTCCCATTCTGGTGCCAAAGAAATGACTCAGCAGTTAAAAGACATTATTATTCTTTCAGAGAACCAGGGTTAAACCCCCAGCACCCACACCAGGCAGACCACAGCTGTCTGCAACTCCAGTTCCAGGGGAGCTGATACTCTCTGGCCTCTGCAGGCAGTCTGACGTAAGTGTTGTACATTAAACTCACAGAGGCACATGCTCATAAAGAAAAATAAATAAACCTGTAAGGAAATAAAGCCCTTTGACTGGAGCGATAGCTCAGAGGTTAAGAGCACTGCCTGCTCTTCCAGAGGTCCTGAGTTAAATTCTCAGCAACTACATGGTAGCTCACAGTCATCTATAATGAGATCTGGTGCCCTCTACTGGCCTTCAGGCATACATTCAGGCAGAACACCGTGGTGTGTGTGTGTGTGTGTGTGTGTGTGTGTGTGTGTGTGTATATATATATATAACAGATCTTTTTTGAAAGAAAGAAAGGAAGGAAGGAAGGAAGGAAGGAAGGAAGGAAGGAAGGAAGGAAGGAAGGAAGGAAGGAAGAAAGTTGAGCCCTTTAAAAGCAAAGTTTACCAGCATGTACTTAAAATAAGGAACATTCTATGACCAGGGAAATGGGGAGACACTTCAAATAGCTAAGATTTTCCAAAGATAACCATGAGTCTTCCTGCAGCTGGTTTCAGCAAAAATAGCTCCTAAGGATATTGGTTCCTGTACCCTTCACCTCAATTTGTTTTCCAAGAAAATTAGGCAACAGAATTGGGGAACAATAGTGAATTGATTTATTTAATTGATATTTTGGCCAAACAAGAGGAAGATAGAAAAAGAAGTATAAATTTCTCCCCACCAAGCTGTACCCATGGCCGACTTATAATTTATAGAAACCAAAAAGACACAGACATCTTATATAAATATGTCTGTTATTCCAGTTATCTGGTCCTTTCCTGAGCCTATTGAGAACTAGATCATCGTCATTCTGTATTATAGATGAACTAATTGAGGAAGGCAAGATCCTCACATGTTACTGACTTGGTAGACTTCTTAGTTGCCAAGTTTGTTTGTCCAATGATTAGAAAGTGGAAAACTTTTGTGCCTTTCCCAGA
Organism: Myodes glareolus; assembly: GCF_982192425.1. Classification (NCBI taxonomy): domain Eukaryota; kingdom Metazoa; phylum Chordata; class Mammalia; order Rodentia; family Cricetidae; genus Myodes; species Myodes glareolus. The sequence goes on from NC_142039.1 coordinate 45,314,027, forward strand.
GTAGGTTTCAGCTCACATAAAGTTACAATCACAGTAGAAGAGGTTTTGAGGGGTTTGAGCAGAAATTAAATTTTAAATTAAATTAAATGAGATTGAATTCCAGGGCATTTAATCAAAATCTGTCTAATACAACACCACAAAATAACACAATGACAGGAATTAATACACAATATTCAATAATGACTTTAATATTAATGGTCTCAAGTCCCTAGTGAAGAGATGCTCAATAACAAATTATATGAGAAAACAGGATATATTCTGTTGCTGCTTCCTAACAGTTTTGACAAGGCAGCTTTCTAGCATTCTATATTCAATATATGCTATTGCCACTTCTGTTGGGTGTATGCCAAAACAAAGTGGCAAGGCCATGCTACTAAAGGTATCATATGGTCTGGTTTTAGTTTGTTTTGTTTGGGTTTTAGAATATAGAGAAATAAGTCTAGGTTTGAGCTGGAATCTCAAAATGAGTCATTTGGTAGTACCTAAACAGACTGTGCTAGATACTGGGATGAAGTGTCTCCAATAGACCTGTATAGCTACAGGTTAACATGACTATCAAACCAGGAAAAGTGTAATCACTCGTGCAAAGCAGCAAAACTCTAATGGCTACTTTGCAAATAGTTCTGCATCCTGCTCTATATTGAGGAACCTATCTGTGTCTTTTTTTAAAAGCAGGGTTTTTCTCTGTGTTGCTTTTGGAGCCTGTCCTGGAACTCCATCTGTAGACCAGCCTGGCCCTGAACTCACAGAGATCTGCCTGCCTCTCTTTCCCAAATGCTGAGATTAAAGGCAAGTGCCACCACTGCCTGAAAGAGGAACTCATGTCTTAAACAGTAAGTCAGCAAAGAAAAAAAAAAAACTATAGTTGGGGAAATCATAGGTTTCAGCAGAGAGGCTTTCAATGTTGCTTTGAAAAATGCATGTCATTTGCTTATGAACCATATAGAAAAGTTCTTGTACTCATACATTTATGTATGGTTATCAATCAGTGTTGCAGAGGAAAAACCTATGGTGGATGGTATTTACTGGCAAAGACTCACATCAATTGAACTGCTGAGAACATGCAATTCTTTTGTGCCATAGTGACCCAATGGTCATTAAAAAAGTGAAATCACTTATCACCCATTTCAGTCTTCAGGGAACATTGCAGAAGAGTTGACAGAGGACGGTAATAGTCTGAGGAAAATATGAATTGTTAGAAAATAGCTGCTTTCCTCTAAGCATGGCATGACTATCCATACTTATGAGTCAATGGTACCTGTGGTGATCCAATAGAGAGTTTGAAGCCTAGTCAAGATACAGAAATGATGAAAACTACAGAGATACAGCTAGGCCTGTGGTAGTGATAAGGATGTAGTGATAAGGATCCTGCGAGGTAGGATCATCATGAAACCTGCTCTATAATTCCAATGTTCCTTACTCATGCCTCGCAGATCTGCACCTCTTCAGGTGTGGTATTCAGAAAATATGACAGAAAATAAACCTGAAGCAGGACAACAAGGAAACCACTTTCCTCAGCCAATAACCATGCAGCTGTTGGAGACTGAGTTATCTTTGGCTCAACCAAAATTCTGTAAGTAATCTGTAACCACTGTTCCTCTAGACCTGGTCAACTCAGGGTTTGCAAAGCTCTGCTTGGATATAATATTTTCTTTGATGTCACTCAGTGTTTAGATGAACTTATTAATATTTGTTGTATAAGACAACTATATAATGATACAACAGACGTTTAGGTCAATGTTTGTCTAAAAGAGTAACCTTCCTTGTTCCAGAAATGTGTTGCAAAGTTTAGAGACTTTTTGTTTTCTCGGATGGAACAAGAAGGAAAAGATGAGTGAGTTACTTTCATCAAATGTGTAAAAATGGAATATCAATTCTAACTCCAGTACAACCTACTCTAGAATAAGGAATATCTTATCTCAAACTGTCTGTGCTCTAAAATTGGGAACTGTGACAGGAATGATATGACAGAGATCTCTAGGTCCAATTGGTCACAATTCTAAAAGGAAAACCTTATATTTTCTGGCTCCTGGTCATTGTCATTAATAAACTAGTGTGTTTATTGGGATGGTTCCTCTCATCATGATTCAGGAACTTTCAGTGCTGCTTTCTCCTGAAGGAGTGCTTGTAGCCCTTCCTTCTTGTCTGTAGGCTGATAGTGGACAGTGTAGCAGCTACCACACAGATGATCAGCTGTGCTGGCTAAAGAGTTTGGAGATTTTAGAGCATCCTGGGCATCTTAAATCTATGAAGCAAGAATTGCAGTCCTGCACCCAGCCCTGATTTGTATCCCTCTTCACCTCTTCTAGAGAGGAATGAATTAGATCCTTTGTGAGAGGCATGTTCTTACAGGGCAGTTGTCACTTCTAGAAAGCCTACAGCACCTTTTTGTTCTGCATCCTAACTTATACAAAAAATATGAGAAAATCAAATTACTGGGACCTTTCTTATCTGTGTCAAGGACAAAATGATTTTTGATTTTATTGTTTTGTTATTGTTCTGATTTGTTTGTTTGTTTAGTTTTTTTTGAGATAGTTTTTCTGCCCTTAACTGTCCCAGAACTCTCTTTGTAGACCAGGCTGGTCTTGAACTAAAATATCCACCTGCCTTTGTCTTTCTTTATATGTAGTGGAAACAACCTCAGTTAACACTGAGCCTTAAGCCTCCCAATATGGTCCCTGCTACACAGATGCACAGTGAGAGTCCACAGTTGTATACAGTGGGACAGGAAAACAACAAATTCTACATTTCTGGCAGTCAGTTTTCTGAAATGCTACTAACAGGACTATGGAAAAAAACACTTAACTATGTAGGGCATCTCTTTCAGCGACAGAATTTTACAACAATTGAAATTTCCAGTTCACTCACAAGGTTATTGAGTACAGTTCAAGTTAAGAGGAAAAGAATACAAATCTTCCAGCAATAGGACAAATCCATGAGGGTCCAGCGGTAAGCTGGCAACACCAGACAGAGGCATAACACTTATGAAAGAACTCTCTTTATCCTCGGTTTCAGTAATCCAGCAATCATGTGTTTCCTCTCACAGGCTATGAATAAGAAGCAAACAGAACTGTTCTATCCCTGTCACATTAAGGTCCTTCAATTGATATCAGAGACAGCGATAGATAGATAGATAGATAGATAGATAGATAGATAGATAGATAGATAGATAGATAGAAACCTTGTAGAGTGTTTGAACTTTGAAAATCATCAGAAACCCTGAAACACTAAACGGACTGAAGAGAATGATTTGTATACCCAGTGCAGAATTAGCCAGACTCAGAATTAATGTATGATCTAAAAGTAAGTGTATTACAGACACACTTTTGGAAACAATCCAGAACCACAGGAAGCTGGCAAGTGTTCAAACTATACATCTGTGCAAATGTAATTACAGAACTAATTTTTCATAGCAAAATATGTTCATTCTCTCACCCCAGTCAAAAAAGCATACCATGTTGAGCAACAAGAAGACACGCAGGCTAGATAAGGCTTCCTTAGAACATCTTTGTAACTTCACATGAATAGATGACCTCAGTCATTTCTTTTATTGCATCAGGGACATTCCTCCTGTTGCTGCTCTTTTTGGGCTTAGACCCGTAGGAGGTTGTGATATGCCCCTGAAGAAAACAGGAAGAGGATATTGCCAGTTGACACATGAGAACCTGTTTGACGGGCTGACATCACATCTGAGAACATCAGCCGCCTCTCTTCAGAAACCTCTAATGAAGAATTTTTAAGTTTCTAGCTTATTTGTGGCTTTCTCTCAAGAGGAAGCTCCACACCTATGAATGGGCTTCATTGAAACTTAATTAAGAAAGGATCATGAACCAACTTTAGACAATGAGGGTAAAGACAGCCTTGTCATAAGCTTGATGCCACAGCCTGACGCAAGAAAGCATCAGCTACACCAGAAGAGCCATTCAGAGAGGTGAGTGTGTACCTGACCGGTCAGCAGGACACCCCAGAAAAGGAGCACAGGTACCCTCCAATCCCCTAAACTTTCTGGCATTTCAACAGGGGCTTCTCTCCCCAGCTACTACCTTTCTCTTCTTATCCCATCCCAGCTTGCCCCCAAGAATCCTTTCCCTTCTACGGGGTCATAGGATCCCCCAATTCAGCCTACTGCAGGGCTGAAGGTCTGGGGATAAAGTGGTGAGGGCAACTGCTGCAGGAGTTTCTTTGTCCCACTGAGCCCGCACTTAGCAAGCCAACCCTTTTGTCTGCAAGGTCAAACAGCAAGTGGCCCTGATCCTGTACCAGAAGTTCTATTCGGAGGGCCTACTTCAGAGTGGAGAGGAGCTGAGAGACCTAAGAGGGGACCTAAGAGAGGGCAGACCAAGAAAAACCTCCAAGTACGCAGGTAGCCACAGCAAAGATTGTACAAAGCCACCAAGACTCTCCTAACAGCATTTGAAGGAAGAGATGGGCAGGCGTCAATGCAAGAATTCCTCCAACAATATGAAAAACAACATGATAATACCAGAATCCAGCAAACATACAAGAGGAAGACTTGAGTACCCTAATCCAGAAGAAGTAGAAGAAATAGATTTTAGGTGTAACACTGTGAAAATGTTAGAGACCATTAAACAGGATGTGAAAAATTCCTTTAAAGAAATGGATGAAAAGACTAACAAAACATTAGAAGAAGTGAACAAATCCCTCAAAGATTCCCAAGAAAACCAAGAAAAAGCTATCAAACAAGTAAGGGAAACAGTTCAAAACCTGAAAACTGAAATAGAGGCAATGAAGAAAACACAAACCGAGAGATGGAAGGAAATGGAAAATCTGGGTAAATGAACAGAAACTACAGTGACAAGTATAATCAACAGAATAAAAGAGATAGAAGAAAGAATATCAGATGCTGAAGATACTATAGAGAAAATAAACGCACTGATAAAAGAAAACAGCAAATCCAACAAAATCCAACAAATTCATATCACAGAACATCCAGGAAATCTGGGACACCATAAAAAGACCAAACCTAAGAATAATAGGGAATAGGGGTAGAGAAAGGAGAAGAATTACAGATCAAAGGCCCAGAAAATATAATCAACAAAATTATAGAAGAAAACTTTCCCAACCTAAAGAAGGAGATTCCTATAAAGGTACAAGTATCATACAGAACACAAAATAGACTGGATTAAAAAAAAAACAAGAAACAAAATCAAAAGCATCCTCTTGCCATATAATAATCAAAATACAAAACATACAGAATAAAGAGAAAGAAGGAATATTAAAAACTGCAAAGGAAAAAGATCAAGTAACATATAAAGGTAAACTTATCAGAATTACACCTGACTTTTCCATGGAAACCATCAAAGTCAGAAGGTCCTGAATAGAAGTGCTGCAGAAACTAAGAGACCATGGATGCAAACCCAGACTACTATACCCATCCAAGTTTTCTCTCACCATCAATGGAGAAAAAATGATATTGCAGGATAAAAACAAATTTAAACAATACGTAGCCTCAAATCCAGCCTTACAGAAAGTAATTGAAGGAAAATCACAACCCAGGGAACCCAACAACACCCACAATAACTCAGATACCTAACAACCCTCCACCAGCACAACTCAAAGAAGGGAAACACGCAAACTCTACTACCCCCAAAAAATAAAAAAAAAAAATTATAATCGGAATCAACAACCACTGGTCATTAATATCACTTAATATCAATTGACTCAATTCACCAATAAAAAGACACAGAGTAAGAGATTGGATACTAAAACAGGATCCAACATTCTGCTGTTTACAAGAAACACACCTCAACCACAAAGACAGACATCTACTCAGAGTAAAGGGTTGGGGAAAGGTTTTTCAAGCAAACGGACCTAAGAAGCAAGCCGGTGTGGCCATTCTAATTTTTAACAAAATTGACTTCAAACTAAAATCAATCAGAAGAGATGGAGAGGGACATTTTATACTCAAACAGGAACAATTCATCAGGAGGAAGTCTCAATCCTGAATATCTATGCCCCTAATATAAAAGCACCCCACTTATGTAAAAGAAACCATCTAGAACTCAAGGCAGTCATCAAACCACACACACTAATAGTAGGAGACTTCAACACTCCTCTCTCACCAATGGACAGGTCAATCAGACAGAAACCTAACAGAGAAATAAGAGAATTAATGAAGGTAATGAATCAAATGGACTCAACAGATATCTATAGAACATTCCACCCAAATAGGAAAGAATATATGATGTAGGTGGGCCTTCTGTTATGTGTTATTTTCATTGGCTAATAAAGAGACTGCCTTGGCCCTCTGATAGGACAGAAAATTAGGTAAGCGGAGTAAACAGAACAGAATGCTGGGAACAGCGCAATGAGGCAGATGCCATGGAGCCAGCCACCAGGTCAGACATGCTGAATCTTTCCCGATAAGCCACCACCTCGTGGTGGTACACAGATTATTAGAAATGTGTTAATCAAGATGTGAGAGTTAAGCCAGTAACTAACTCTCTAGAGATAATGGGCCAGGCAGTGTTTAAATGAATACAATTTGTGTGTTGTTATTTCCAGGGCTAAGCTAGCCATGCTTGAGCCGGGTGGGATGAAAAGCAGGCCTGCCCGCCACTTCTCATTACAAATATACCATCTTCTCATGGAACCTTCTCAAAAATTGACCACATACTCAGTAACAAAGCAAACTTCCACAGATACAAAAAAATATTAGTAACCACCTGTGTCTTGTCGAATCACCACGGATTTAAGTTAGAATTCAACAACAATGCTACCCCCAGAAAGTCTACAAACTCATGGAAGCTGAACAGTCAACAACTGAATCACCCCTGGGTCAAGGAAGAAATAAAGAAAGAAATTAAAGTCTTCCTTGAATTTAATGAAAATAAAGACACAACATACTCAAACCTATGGGACACTATGAACGCAGTGTTAAGAGGAAAGTTCATAGCACTAAGTGACCAATTAAAGAAAACAGAGAAAGCACACATTGGAGACTTAACAGCATACCTGAAAACTCTAGAAAAAAAAAGAAGCAGACCCACCCAGGAGGAGTAGAAGACTGGAAATAATCAAACTGAGGGCTGAAATCAACAAAATAGAAACAGAAAACAATCCAAAAAATCAATGAAACAAAAAGCTGGTTCTTGGAGAAAATCAACAAGATCGACAAACCCCTATCCAAACTAATCAAACAGTAGAGAGAGAGAGAATATGCAAATTAATAAGATCAGAAATGAAAAGGGGGACATAACCACAGACACAGAGGAAATTCAGAGAACCATTAGATCTTACTACAAAAGCCTGTATGCCACAAAATTGGAAAATGTAAAAGATATGGGCATTTTTCTAGATAAGTACCATATACCAAAGTTGGAAAAAAAAACCTGGTGAACAATTTAAATAGACCAAAGTCGCAAAGAATTAGAAGCTGTTATTAAAAACCTCCCTACCAAAAAAAAGCCCAGGACCAGATGGTTTCAATGCAGAATTCTACCAGAACTTCCAGGAAGAGCTAATACCTATACTCCTTAATGTATTTCACACTATAGAAACAAAAGAATCATTACCAAATTCTTTTAATGAAGCTACAGTCACCCTGATACCAAAACCACACAAAGACACAACCAAGAAAGAGAATTACAGGCCAGTCTCACTCATGCACATGGATGCAAAAATTCTCAATAAAATACTGGCAAACCGAATCCAAAAACACATTAGAAAAATTATCCATTATGATCAAGTAGGCTTCATCCCAGAGATGCAGGACTGGTTCAACATACGCAAATCTATCAATGTAATCCATCATATAAATAAACTGAAAGAAAAAAACCATATGATTGTTTCATTAGATGTGGAAAAAGCATTTGACAAAATTCAACACCCCTTTATGATAAAGGTGTTGGAGAGATTAGGAATTCAAGGTTCATACCTAAATATAATAAAAGCTATTTACAGCAAGCCGACAGCTAACATCAAATTGAATGGAGAGAAACTCAAAGCATTTCCACTAAAATCAGGAACACGACAAGGCTGTCCACTCTCTCCATACCTCTTCAATATAGTGCTTGAAGTTCTAGCAATAGCAATAAGACAACATAAGAGGATCAAGGGGATTCGAATTGGAAAGGAAGAAGTTAAACTTTCGTTATTTGCAGATGATATGGTAGTGTACATAAGCGACCCCAAAAACTCTGCCAGAGAACTCTTACAGCTGGTAAACACCTTTAGTAATGTGGCAGGATACAAGATCAACTCTAAAAACATCAGTTGCCCTCCTATACACAAAGGATAAAGAAGCAGAGAGGGAAATCAGAGAATCATCACCTTTCACGATAGCCACAAACAGCATAAAATATCTTGGCGTTACTCTAACCAAGGAAGTGAAAGACCTATTTGACAAGAACTTTAAGTCTTTGAAGAAAGAAATTGAAAAGGATACCAGAAAATGGAAAGATCTCCCTTGCTCTTGGATTGGAAGGATCAACATAGTAAAAATGGCAATTCTACCAAAAGCAATCTATAGATTCAATGCAATCCCCATCAAAATCCCTTCAAACTTCTTCACAGACCTTGAGAGAACAATAATCAAGTTTATATGGCAAAACAAAAAACCCAGGATAGCCAAAACAATCTTATACAATAAAGGAACCTCTGGAGGCATTACCATCCCTGACTTCAAACTCTATTACAGAGCTACAGTATTGAAAACAGCTTGGTATTGGCATAAAAACAGAAAAGTCGATCTATGGAATTGAATAGAAGACCCGGATATTAACCCACAAACCTATGAACACCTGATTTTTGACAAGGGAGCTAAAAGTATACCATGGAAGAAAGAAACCATCTTCAACAAATGGTGTTGGCATAACTTGATGTCAACCTGCAGAATGAAAAGAGATCCATATCTATCACCGTGCACAAAACTCAAGTATAAATGGATTAAAGACCTCAATATTAATCTGACCACACTGAACCTGATAGAAGAGAAAGTGGGAAGTAGTCTACAACACATGGGTACAGGAGACCACTTCTGACATATAACCTGAGTAGCACAGACAATAAGGGCAACATTGAATAAATGGGACCTCCTAAACCTGAGAAGCTTCTGTAAAGCAAAGGACACTGTCATTAAGACAAAAAGGCAACCTACTGATTGGTAGAAGATCTTCACCAATCCCGCATCAGACACAGGTCTGATCTCCAAAATATATAAAGAACTCAAGAAACTAGACTTTAAAATGCTAATTAACCCAATTAAAAAATGGGGCACTGAACTGAACAGAGAATTCTCAACAGAAGAAGTTCAAGTGGCCAAAAGACACTTAAAGTCATGCTCAACTTCCTTAGCGATCAGGGAAATGCAAATCAAAACAACTCTGAGATACCATCTTACTACACCTGTCAGGATGGCTATAATCAAAAACACTAATGATAGCCTATGCTGGAGAGGATGTAGAGTAAAGGGTACACTCATCCATTGCTGGTGGGAATTCAAACTTGTGCAACCACTTTGGAAATCAGTGTGGTAGTTTCTCGGGAAATTCTGGATCAATCTACTCCAGGATCCAGCAATACCACTCTTGGGAATATATCCAAGAGATACCCAATCATATTACAAAATCATTGGTTCAACTATGTTCATAACGGCATTATTTGTAATAGCCAGAACCTGGAAACAACCTAGATGCCCCTTAATGGAAGAATGGATAAAGAAAGTGTGGAAGATATACACATTAGAGTACTACTCAGCGGTAAAAAACAATGACATCTTGAATTTTGCATGTAAATGGATGGAAATAGAAAACCCTATTCTGAGTGAGGTAACCCAGACCCAAAAAGATGAATATGGTATGTACTCACTTATAAGTGGATTCTAGCCATAAATAAAGGTCAGTGAGCCTATAATTTGTGGTCCTAGAGAAGCTAAATAAGAAGGTGAACCCAAAGAAAAACATATAGTTATCCCCGTGGATATTGGAAATAGACTAGATTGCCAGTCAAAAATTGGGATCTTGGGGGTGGGGGTGGGATGGGGGTAAGGGGACTGGGATATGGGGAGAGAAAAGTGAGGAGGGAACGATGGGAAGACCCTGGGGGAATGGGATGGTTGGGATGAAGGAAGGGTGGAATTGGGAGCAAGGAAGAAGATATCTTAATTAAGGGAGCCATTTGAGGGTTGACAAGAGACTTGTCTCTAGAGGAGTTCCCAGGTGTCCATGGAGATGTCCCCAGCTAGTTCTTTGGGCAGCTGAGGAGAGGGCGTCTGAAGTGGCCCTACCCTATAGCTACACTGATGCATATCTTACATATCACCATAGAACCTTCATCGGGCGATGGATGGAGATAGAGACAGAGACCCACATTGGAGCACTGCACTGAACTCCCAAGGCCCAAATGAGGAGCAGAAGGAGGGAGAACATGAGCAAGGAAGTCAAGACCACAAGGGGTGTGCCTACCCACTGAGACAGTGGGGCTGATCTAATGGGAGCTCACCAAGGTCAGCTGGACTGGGAGTGATGGAGCATGTGATCAAACCGAACACTCTGAATGTGGCTGATAATGAGGGCTGACTGAGAAGCCAAGGACAATGACACTGGGTTTTGATTCTACTGCATGGACTGGCTTTGTGGGAGCCTAGTTTGTTTGGATGCTCACCTTCCTAGACCTGGATGGAGGAGGGAGGTCCTTGGACTTCCCACAGGGCAGGGAACCCTGACTGCTCTTTGGACTGGCAAGAGGCGGGAGTGGGTAGCTGGGGTGATGGGAGGGACATGGGAGTAGGGGAGGAAGTGAAAATTTTTAATAAAAAAAGCTCAAAACAAAGAAAAGAAAACACTATTCTGAGTGAGATAACCCAAACCCCAAAAGATGAATATGGTATATACTCACTCATTTGTGGACTCTAGCCATAAACCAAGGTCATTAAGCCTATAGTTCACAAGCCCAGAGAAGCCACATAACAAGGTGAACCAAAAGAAAACATATATAGATCCTCCTGGAAATTGGAAGCAAACAAGATTGCTGGGCAAAAGTTGTGAGCATGGGGGTGGGGGCAAGCATGGGAGTAAGGTTGGAAGAGGGAAGGGGGAGGGAAGGGAGAAGGGAAGGACTGACAAGAGCTTGGGGGAGTGGGAGAGTGGAGATGAAGGAAGGGCAGATATAGGAACATGGAAAAAACTACCTACATTAAGGGAGCCATTTTAGGGTTGGCAAGAGACCTGACTCTAGAGAGGATCCCAGGTGTCCACGGGGATATCTCCAGCTATGCTCTTGGACAGCAAAGAAGAGGGTTCCCGAACTGGCCTTGCCCCACTATCACGCTGATGATTATCTCGAATATCACCATAAAATCTTCGTCCAGCAACGGATGGAGAGAGACAGAGACCCTCATCAGAGCAACGGATTGAGCCCCCAAGGTCCAGTTGAAAGGCAGAAGGAGGGAGGGAGAAGGCAAGCAAGGAAGTCAGGACCTCAAGGGGTTAGTCCAGCAACTGAGGCAGTGTGCCTGTTCTAATGGGAGCTCACCAAATCCAGCTAGACTGAGACTGAACGAGCATGTGATCCAACTGGACTCTCTGATTGTGGCTGACAATGGGGGCTGACTGAGAAGCCATTGATAAAGGCCCTGGGACTTGTTTTTATGGCATGTTCTGGCTTTTCGGGACCCTAGTCTATTTGAGTGCACAGCCCCCTAGGCCTGGATGTACGGGGAAGAACCTTGGACTTCATACAGGGCAGGATTCCTTGTCCTCTCTCAAGCAGGGTGGGAGAGGGAGGAGGGGGTGTGGGGGAGTGGGAACGGATTGGGAGGAGGGAAGGAAGTGCAAATATTTGAAAGAAAAAATAAAAATAAAAAAAACAATGACACTTTGAATTTTGCATGCAAATGGATGGAAATAGAAAACACTATCTTGAGTGAGATAACCCAGACCCAAAAAGATGAATATGGCATGTACTCACTCATTAGTGGACTCTAGCCATAAACAAAGGACATTAAGCCTATAGTTCACAAACCTAGAGAAGCCAAATGACAAGGTGAACTCAAAGAAAAGCATATATAGATCCTCCTGGAAATTGGAAGCAAACAAGATTGCCAGGCAAAAGTTGGGAGCATGGGGGTGGGAGTCGGAGTGAGGATGTGGCTAGGGGAAGGGGAAGGGGAGAGGGAAGGGAAAGACTGGGAAGAGCTTGGGGGATGGGGTTTGGGGGAATGGGAGAGATGGAGGAAGGGCAGATACTGGAGCAGGGAAGAAGATAGCTACATTAAGGGAGCGATTTTAGGGTTGGCAAGAGACCTGGCTCTAGAAAGGATCCCAGGTGTCCACGGGATGTCCCCAGCTAGGTCCTTGGCAGCAGAGCCGAGGGTGTCTGAACTGGCCTTGCCCCACTATCACACTGATGATTATCTCGAATATCACCATAGAATCTTCATCTGGTGACAGATAGAGATAGAGACAGAGATCCTCATCAGAGCAATGGACTGAACTCCCAAGGTCCAGTTGAAGGGCAGAAGGAGCGAGAAGGCAAGCAAAGTCAGGACTGCAAGGGGTTGGTCCACCCACTAAGACAGTGTGCCTGTTCTAATGGGAGCTCACCAAATCCAGCTAGACTGGGACTGAACGAGCATGTGATCCAACTGGACTCTCTGATTGTGGCTGACAATGGGGACTGACTGAGAAGCCATTGAAAAAGGCACTGGGACTTGTTTTTACTGCATGTCCTGGCTTTTTGGGACCCTAGTCTATTTGGATGCACACCTTCATTCTGGATGTAGGGGGGAGGGCCTTGGACTTCCCACAGGGCAGGATTCCCTGCCCTCTCTCAAGCAGGGAGGGGGAGGGAGGAAGGTGAGTGGGGGGAACAGAAGGCAAATGGGAGGAGAGGAGGAAGTGTAAATCTTTGAATGGAAAAATAAAATTTTAAAAAAGCATTAGCTAATAAAAAGTGATGAGAATGAAAGGGACACATTCATAAACCCCAAGGTTTTCAAAAATATTATGTCCTATCTTTCTTCTGACATATTTTTTTTTCTAAATTTCAACTTTTGAGATATAAAAGCCCTCAAAGGGTTAAGTGAACAAGAATTCTACTTTCCCACTGTTGGATGTTGGGGCTACTCTCCATTGGCTTTCATAAGGTACAGCCCTGCTGACACCCAATAAAGACAATTATATTGCAGGGAATGGATGTAACTGAGAAGAATTAAAATAAAAGAAACAATGATAGTATGTGAAAAATGATGATAATGATGATGATGATGATAGCTTTTCAGAAGCCTTTCCACCCTGGAAGCTAATGTTTGAAAACTTAAAGGAACTGACTTTACAATTATAAATGGATGGCTGATTTAGAAGCAAACACAAGGTCCTCTGTTCCTGATGAGGGTACTGTGAAGACTGGCTGCTGTCTGCTCTAAGTCATACAAGGAAGCCACCATAGAGGGGGACTTTCACACATCAATGAATGTGAACCCAGAGCCTCCCTGTTTTGAATGAATATGTGTTCATATTATCTATTTTAGTCACTGATTTCATTTCCTTACTTATTCTTGACTAACCATCTTTCAATATTTTAATACCCCTAGCAATCCATTAAACTTTTCTACTTTGGTAATCAGTATATTTAAGAAATAGATTTGACAAGTAAGTAAATTTAAGATGATCTTCTATGAAAATAATTAAATATTGCTTAATACTTACACAGTGAAAGTATATTTTTGTATTTTAAATTTTTACCATGCAATATTTCCTGAGATATTATGCATTATTTTTCGTGACAGATTTACTCGCAGTCATCACAACAACATTTTGCATTTTTGGTGAATTTTATATGGTCAAGGTGTATAGATTCAAAGATAATTGAACAAACAAGATAATATTTTTATTACCTTGTTAAAGATATCATCATAGCTTGGACCAACTGAAATCAAGAGACTGATAAATGTTGGTAGATATGCACTATGACTTGGCCTTAAATCCTAGAGGTAGACAGCCTGTCAAAGAGTGTTTTGCAGTTCTGTGGGGTTTAGTGCCCTTCTTTCAGGAGGAGTGGGAAAAGAAACGGAATGCTACTGTGGCAAGAGGCTGGGAGATTAAAACGTTAGATGAAAAGAAAAAGATTAAAGGGGAAACAGTAGACAAACAGGTCACTTTTCTTAATTCCTAAATTTATAGATTTTAAACAGTGCTCACTCATTACTGGAGTTAATTCATTAATGCTCTGTTTATGGAGTCTCTTACTCAATTACCCAAGCACAATTAATTGAATGTTTTCATCCCTTCCAGTTTAACAGTATATTCCTGGCCAGCTGTTCTCCTTCAGAGCCCCCATGGTCTGCCATACTTTTTCTCGACCTATTCCAAATAACAAGAGGAAAACCTGAAGAAATAGGTGAGTCCTCAGGCCTAGATGTATGCCACCAAATCAAGTGAAATAGCGAACTGGTTCTGCCTTAGGTGTGATGATCACACTTGCAGCAAAATGGAGGAAAAGTGAACACTTCAAAGAAAGTCAAAACTATATAGCTGATAAAGTATAAGTAAAATCAGATGCTAAGTAACTTTGTAACAGACTCATAAATTATTCATGAGGGTGGCCTACTTAAACCACAGCCTTGTCCATGCGATCAAGCCTATTATTCTATAGATAGCCTTGAATAGATTTGAACTTTCCTAACTAAATTTACATTTGCTTCTGTGTAAGGAAAGCAAGTTGAACTATATCTATTGTATCTTACTAAGGGCTCCTCTGTAAGCACCATTTCCCATTACTTACCATCACGCCATTTCTCCTTCAATTTCAAGATTCTCTTGGGTTTACTTCTGCTCCCCTCACTACCTATCTATTCCCACTTTACTTCACTGCCTTTTCCTGGATCATTATAAACAGGTTTTATCCAACACTATACACATTTCACAGGATGTTAACTCTGAACTCAGATGGCAAAGTTAGTATATTATGCAAATTATAATTTGAAATGATCATTTCTCCCACCTGAATTTCAGTTTTAACCAATATTAACTTGTTTTAAGTTAAATGGTATTATGCATGTACACATGACACAAATATGAATGGTTTTCCATTCATATTTTTATTGATGGCACTAGAAATCTGTGTTATAAATTTCATGCCAGTGGTTTGGGAGGTTTGGGAAAGGAGCTGACAAGAGATTGTCTTTCAGATGAGCTAGACAAAGAGAGAAAAACCTAGTGTTCCCATGAAGCCAACATCCATCAGACCTGAAACAGGAAAGCATCTAGGAGAAATAACCACCATGGATAGAGTACTATAGTGTGTGAAGAGAAACGAGTCTTCAATTATGCATAGAGACTACAAAAACAAGGTCAAAAGAAAGTTCTGACTTAATAAGTTTCCAGAAAGTTCCAGGAAGTTCTACCTCATGGAGTTTAGCCTAGTCTAACCAACAAGTCAGGCACTAAGTAGGATGATAAATTTAGCATGAAGTTGCACAGGGCATGGATTCTGTGCTTTTTTTTTTTACTCTCTTCCTGATATATGCATATGGAGAGACAGATAGCATGCAAGGGAGACAGTAGGGAGAGCACATGGTGTGGTCTAATTTCTGGCAAAGCAAGAGAGGCAGCTAAAAGGTCTGTAATCAAACATTCTCCGTGTCTGCTACAGATCAATATCTGTTAAGCATAAGAGAAATAAAGGGAGAGTTAATATTCGCCGGGAGATTGCACATGGATAGACACTTCATAAGCACTCTATCAACACTGCTACAATTAATGTTCACCAAAATTCCATTATATGAGCTACAGCAACTGCACATGTCGTTATCATGTGTACCTAAGGCTGTAGTTCTAATGTGATAGTCAATAGCGGTTGCTCTGCCTGAGTACTACTGAAAACGTTGACCAGAGTGTCGGGCGCCTGGAAAATGCTCTGCAACATTTATGACTGACATGAGTGTAATACAGAAAGCCCCTGGTTCTATCATATCAAAAGTCAGAGTGAATGATCAAAACTTTGGAAAGCATTAGGACTATACTAAGTCAGGTGAGCCCTCTCATCACATTTGCTTTTCACATTCATGAGAATTGTGACATCTGTCCTAATAAATAAATGTTCAAATACGTTTGCCTTTACCAGAAAGAATCCTGGGCATCCAATACAGTATGCCGTCTCATGACTAAGACCTTACTGGCAATTTCAAAATTCTCTGAGGTTTTCCAATCACTTTACGTCACACTCCACAGATCTCACAAGAAGTTGTTCCTTGCAGGATTTGGACAGTCCTTTTCCTGGTCAGAATGGAAATCACCGGAGATTCAGCAACTCTAATCACGTGAATCCCAGGATTATTAGCATCTTAATATATCAAGTCCCGTCCTCATAATTTCTATGGTTTTATGTTCCTATGTTGTATGAGAATAGAAGGAAAGGAAAATGTTGTGTTATCAACATGAATGAGTTAAAATGGTACATCAGATAATACTCAGAATCTAGAAAGGCTTCTTCATGAGAGAACTAATACTAACTCCTCCATTATCCCCTGGATCATCCTTTATCTATAATTAACTAATAATATCTGTCTACTCCTGTGGGAACATACTTCATCTGGGATCGCTTCTATATCAGAAAACATTTATATCTTTGGTTGAAAAATCATATGCCTAGATTATCCCCAACTTTTGTCAACATTTAAAAGAATTAAAGATCAACAAATATCAATAATATAAATATAACTGATTACCATTTAGTTATGAGGTTAATCCTCTATCAAGGAAACTGAGAACTACTCTGCCTGGTTAGGACTGGCATCCTTACAGGTAACTGATGAATACTCACCTGTTTACTATTCATAGCCTTTGAATTGCCTTAGCAAAGATGTTAAAAATGGTTGCCACTGGATTCAACATCCTGAGATGCCTATCAGCCTCCAGTAAACCCAAATGCCGATTCATGCCATCTGCTTCACAGATAGTCCATAGTGATCCACCCCTTTAATCATTCTCTTAAGTTTGAAACATACAATGTGTGTTTGGATATAATGAGTATCTTCTTTTTAAAAAATTAAAATTGATTCTTTAGAAATGTGAATTTTTTAAAAGAATAATTTATCAAAAATTTTTTTCTTTAATCAACAGGAAATGTATTTTAGAAATTGTGTTTCCTACTAAAATATGTCACAAATAACAAGCTTTGTTTGAAGGTTAAAAACATTGGAAAACTTAGTTTAGAGTCACAGTACGTTAATGTGGGCCAAGTAATTAGAAACACAGAACAAGATCATGATAAGTTTACCTATGCTGTTAAGAACATGGAAATCTCAAGGTATTTCATGAAAGCCAGCCACGAGCTAGGCTCTAATTTTATGGAAATTTGACAAAAATACAAGGGTTATGCAGCTATACTGTCTCTAAGTTAATGAAATTATCTCTCAAAGAAGTGGGAGGCCATAAAAGCAAAACGACACCAGGTTTCTATAGAAAGCAGCTTCAACCACTTGCCTCTAAAATTTGGTCTCCACAACATTGCTGTAGATATATTTCAAATGCTTTCTTTACTCGTATTCTAACAAGGCTTTTTTGGATTATTTTCAAATTAGTCTCTACTCAGATGATCTAGAACTTTCCTCTCATCCTCTGGTGGCTGAAATCACATAACAGATAAGGGAGAAATCATTAATTCTTACAATGCTTCTTATCCTTCCTGCTTTGATATTTCTGTTTCTTAAGCATTTCTGGAATGGGATAGAAGATCGCAAGAAATTCGCTACCACCATCTAATGAGGTCACTTAAAGATTTGGTTCCCATGAGATTTTACCTTAAGTCCTCTCAATGTGTTAGGTGCCTTTCTCATGGGACATATTAATGAGTTCCTAAGACACCCATCAGTGGTGACAACACAAGGACTAATGTCTTCGTCAGTAGAACTTAAATGATCACAACCCCAGTCACTGTTCAACTCTGCCATCTGTGGCCACCTCTACAGTGTCTGCTTCTTGACTAATCTCTGTTAAACAGCTTTCCTTCCACCACCAATTGATATGGAAAAATCTCGTGCATCAAGACCACTCAACAGCCATGACTCTGGAGCCTTGGCATTCATTTCTTATCTTCTCTGTTCTTATAGATCCACAATAGATTAGAAAGTCAAACTCATTAGCTGCCATTCACCTGAGAAATGAGATGCCATTTTTCCCTTCCTGTCAATCCCATGAGCAATCTTATCTATTGACAATCAATCACTTCATTAACACAGACATTCTTCACAGGATCACTGATTATTACACTCATCCTGCCATTTCAACCCCTTTGGAGAAAAGCAATGGATTGATGATACTTTAATTAGTCAACTGTCTCTAAAAAATAGTCTATGTCTAATATCATAATGGACCACCTTTGAAGTCTCTAGAATTAACTAGTTGTCTTTCCAGACAGGTTTTGTTGGTCAGGGGTGAAAGAAAAAAAAATGAAAGTAGAGAAAATGAGTAAACACAGGGGCTGGAGGGATGGCTCAGAAGTTAAGAGCACTTGCTGCTCTTGCAGAATGCCCAAGCTCAGTGTCCAGATCCCATACTGGGCAGCTCATAACTGCCTATAACTCTAGCTCCCAGGAATCCAGCGCTCTCTTCTTGACTCCACATAAATCTGTAAGAATGTGGTGGTACCCATGAATACACTCAGACACACACACAGCCACATTAAATAGAGAAATAGATAGATGATAGATAGATAGATAGATAGATAGATAGATAGATAGATAGATAGATAGATAGATAGATAGATAGGTAGATAGATAGATAGATAGGTAACTTCAAGCAATTCACAAAAATAAGTTGGATGAAATAGTTCTACTAAACTCTGTACTTTACCAAGATGAAAGAATGAATGTGGCTCAGCAATGTCAAGTTCTAAGTCATTTATCTTCTTCCATTTCTGAGTATGACATATGCTATATATAATGGAAGGTTAAATATAAATGAAACCAAAGCATTCTTCTATAGAACCAGACTTACACAGGCATATGAACTCCCCTTCAGCTTTTACCAATCTTTCTAGCAGTTTATAATTGCTTTTCCCAGAGTTTGGAGTTTGACTATCCCCCAGATCTTATATTTTATTTTCAAAATGCTGGTGCTCAGCCTGTGGCACTACTTCGAGATATTAGAAAATTCAGAAAGTAAAACCTCTGAAACTGTGAGGTAAAATCAAATTAGTCTTCTTTAAAGATGATTTCTTGAGTGAGAGTAATGGAAGGTTGACTAAAGACCATTTTACAAGTTCCTTTTCAGTGGCTTCTTCATCAAACGGTTTATTAATTGCTAATAATAGGGGCATCTAGCTTGTTTCCAAGTGTCTGACTACTTCCAATGTGGAATTCTAAGTTAATGAATGCTTAGTGGAAAACTTTCTCATCCTCAGGTTTCTCCCTAGCACCATAAAGATGCTCTCTATTGAGATGTCTGTTTAATTTCTTTCCCACGCCATTCCTACCCCAACTCAACCATCCCCTTCTCTCATGTTCTCATTACCCATCCTCTCTCTTTACCACTCCTTGCCCCCTGGGGAGTTTACCCAAAAGATCTCATCTATTTCCCCTTTCCAGGGAGATCCATGTGATCCTCTTAGGGTATACATTACCTAGCTTGTCCAGAAGTGTGGATTATACAGAAGTGTGATCTGGTTATCTAGTATTCACTTCTGAATAAAAACATACTGTGTTTGTCTTTCTGGGTCTGGAGTACCTCACTCAGGATATTTTTTCTAGTTCTATCCATTTGCCTACAAATTTCAAGATGTCATTGTTTTTTCCCACCAAGTAATACTCCATTGTGTAAATGTACCACATTTTCTTTATCCATTCTTCAGTTGAGGGGCATCTAGGTTCTCTAGACTACTTCCTGCTGCCTAGCAGCACTGTTAATCAGGTTTTTCATGGTGTAACCTGTGTGCTTTGTTCATTTCAGTCAACAGTTATGCGAAGCAATTTTGGGGGGATATTCAAGGCAACCTTTCAGGAGGTCTTGGTCCACCAAATCATATTAGTCTGAAAGCAATCCACATCAGCTAATATGTAAATGTAAAAGGCAACCAATGTATAAAAACATGTCCCCATAGCATGAAGAATGTGGATGAAATCCAAGTAAGCCCAATCAATGGTAACTTCTACAGTTAAAATTGTGTGTGAATTTCGCTGAGAAGCTTATTCAATTCAACTGCTTTAAAAGAAATTCTTGAATTTATGACTCAAAATCACTCTTCTCAGTAAATTACACTAAGCCAAATAAAACTAAATCGAAGTCTTTTTAGAAGTCAATTATGTTAGCATTACTCTGTATATGATCAGTCTGGCAAGTACATTGCGTTTCACTTCTTTTAATTATTTTATCTATCCTTTGAGAACTTCATATGGATGTATTCAACATATTTTCACCATAAACACTTTCCATGCCCCCACAAGATCTAATCTGACTCTCAAATTCAAAACCTCTTCATTTTTTTCTTTATTAACTACTAGGTATAATTTGTGCTACCCATATGGACATGGGTGTAGAGTCATGTCCTGGAGCATAGGCCATACCCTGAAGTAAACAGACTGCTCCTCTCCTAGAAGTTAACATCTACCAGTTTGGCAGGGTATTCTGTTACATAATGAAATATTTAGATCACTACCATTAGAAGCAGGCACAAGATTGAAATTAAAACAGCACTTGATACAAAGGAAGAAATTCATATGGCTGAACAATGTTCCCCTAAGCATTGGGTTTTTTTATGTGTAGAGTGTTTTCTTGAAGACTTATATGTGGATCAGTCTAACTTTATTTGCCTTAGAACTATAGAGACTCAAAAATAAAATAATATAGTTTAATGAAAGTGAAAAATTCAGGAAAGCAAAATAATTGGGATATAATGAGGAAAATAGGATTGTATTTTATATTAGATTTTAAAATGAAGATATACTTAGGTTTCCCCTAAGTTTGATTTTCTAACAACAGTTATCCTTCTCATCCTGTCTCTTACTCATCCGTGAGAGTTACCTCCAGTCACGAGGAGGGACAGAGGCTGAGAGGTTCTGAATATGCTCTTAAGACTGTTGTGTAGATTTCCATTTCTTCTAATTCTCCAATAAATGTTGACAATTTTACACTTATAGAAATCCAGGGGGGAAAGGAGAAAAAGAAACATAAGGATTATTCATCTCTGCCTTCCCTGCCTTGTGACCTGAGTCTTCAGGACATGAGGAGATGGGATGCATGGTGTGAACTTGAGATGAAGCTGAAACTAGAAGAGGACAGATAGAAGCTAGAACATTCTATGACAATGCCAAGGAGATGTGAGTTCAGAGGCCAATGCTTATCCTAACACTTTTCTGTCTGAAAATTTCATGGAACTCAGAGGTAGCAAAGAACATGATAATTGAAGGGAACGGGTAAAAACACCTTGGCCTATGCATTGCCTTTTTTACTTCAATCTCCATTTTCCTTGTAGCATAAATAAGTTCAGGTTCCTAACCCCTAGGGGAGCTTAGAACTTTCCAATGGCTGGCCAACTTCCTCCCTAAACCATAGTAATAGTTGCAGAGGTCTGTGTAAAGGCCTTTCAGAAGGACCTTGGTACCAGGTGTTGAGCTATAGATGTATTGGTCCCTACTGATATAAACAAAGCTTGATCTTTGTGGAAAGTTTGAGGCCAGAGCCCAGTAAACCATGGCTAACTCTCACACACACAAAGAAACCTCTGGGAAGTGTAGAGTGGTGAAGGCTAAAGCAATGAAGCCTGCCCTAGGGGTGACTAATTCTTTACCTTCATTAGAGCAGATGCTGTCTACACTTATGCCCTGTGGTTAAGAATGTGAAACGTGGACATGACATAGGGCTACAAATTCTATATCAAAACTGAAGAACTTTATGGGAGGGTGTGAACAGTAAGGTAATCATACATTCTGGGCGAAATGGATATCTAGAGTACGGACATTACTCATTTAGCCCTGAGCAGTGACAGCTGGTAAACCCCTTGAACAGGACTGACTAAGAGCCTGTCAGAGAGAGACCAGGGCAGGCTAGAATATGGGACCTGCTCTTCCTTGGCCCCTAACTTCACCAGAGCTACAACAGACCAAAAGGGAGTTAAAGCAAAGACAACCTGTTCGTTGGTTATAAGAAAAGTGTCAATCAATAAAACTAAACACAATTAGGATCTCTGCTAATTGAACGACACACTTCCAAACATGCCATAGGGAAGAAAGGAAATAAAAGGATAAAAAATGTTGAATGAAAATTAATAAATCCTTTCAGAATATTTAGGGTTCAGGTAATGGAGGGGAGTTTGTAGCACTTGATGTAGTTGGCAAAAGAGCTAAAATCGAGATGGAGGAAGGACAGAGATGAGAGCAAGAAATGAGATATTTTGCTTGAGGGAGCCATTACAGGGTTAGCAAGAAAACCTGGCACTAGAGACATTCCCAGGAATTTACAAGGATGATCCCAGCTGAGACCCTAAGCAATAGAGGATAGGGTGCCCAAACTGGCCTTTCCCTGTAGTCAGAATGACAAATATCTTAAACATTACCATAGAACCTTCACCCAGCCACTGATGGAAACAGAGACAGAGACACGCAGTCGAGCACTGGATTGATTTCCCAATGCCCAGTTGAAGAGTGGGACGAGTGAGAATATGAGCAAAGAGGTCAAGACCATGATAGGGACACCCACTGAAAGAGTTTACCTGAGCTAATGGGAGCTCACCAACTCCAGCCGGACAGGGCAAAAACCAGCATAGAATCAAACTAGTTTCTCTGAATGTGGGGCCATTGGCAGAGGCACCAGGATATATCCCTACTGCTTGTACTTGCTTTTTTTGGAACCCTTTCTCTTTGGATGGATACTTTGCTCGGCCTAGATATAGTAAGGAGGGCTTTGGACTTTCCCCAAAGCAATGTGACTGACCCTCTCTGAGGAGTGGATGGTGGATAGTGGGCTGAGAAGGTGGAAGAAATAGGAGGAAGAGAGGGAGTAGGAACTTGGATTGGTATGTACAATGTAAAAAAGATAGTTGGTTTTTTTTAAAAAAAAAGAAAAATTATTAAAAAAAGAAAATAATTAAAATGAAAGAAGCAGTATCAGCAAGGGGTAACAATGATAGTAATTAATAATGATGATGACAGCTTTACAAAAACCCCAAATCTGGGGTCCATATTCAAGAACTTGAGGTCAGAAACTGAAAATTAGGTTCTAGGTCCATGGTTTTACATCCAAGCATTCCTTGTTCAGAATTGTGAGCAAGCCCATTCTTCCCAGAAATGTAGTTTATAGGTTGTATATTGCGTGCTATAAGCCTCCGGGGCCACAGTAAGCGAGAAATTTAGTGTGTCGACGAATGTGAACACAGAGTCTCAGTATTTGTAATAAAAATTATTTCTATTCTCATCTTTAATCACTACACTTTCCTTTAGTCCCCATCGTTGGCTGGGCATCTTAGAACTTTTCACTATCCTAAGTAGTCCATTAAGCTTTTACAGTCTTTGACTGTTAACTTGAAGTTCTAGATGTATTAAATAATACATACTTAAGAAAATATAATTTTTTTATTTATTGTTTTTTTGAGTTATATAGTTTTTGTTGCCTTTTCCTTCCTCCTCCCATTCTACCCTCTGATCTCCATGATCTCAACTTACTCAGGAGATCTTGTCTTTTTCTACTTTCCATGTAGATTAGATCCATGTATGTCTCTCTTAGGGTCCTTTTTGTTGTCTAAGTTCTCTGGGGTTGTGAATTGTAGGCTGTTTTTTCTTTATGTCTAAAAGCAATTGATAAGTGAATACATATTATATTTGTCTTTCTGGGTTACCTCACTCAATATGATGTTTTCTGGATTCATCTATTTGCCTGCAAGTTTCAAAATGTCATTATGTTTTCCTACTGTGTAGTACCCCATTGTGTAAATATATCACATTTTCCTTATCCATTCTTCAGTTGGGGGTCATTTAGGTTGTCTCCAGGTTCTGGCTATTACAAATAAAGTTGATATGAACATAGTTGAGCACACCAAATAAACAAAGAACTCAAGAAACTTGTCATCAAAGGAACAAATAATCCAATTTAAAAACGGAGTACAGACATAAACAGAGAACTCTCAACAGACAAATCTAAAATGGCTGAAAGACACTTACGGAAATGTTCAACATCCTTAGCCATCAAAACAACTCTGAGATTTCATCGTACACCTGTCAGGATGGCCAAGATCAAAAACACTAATGATAGCTCATGCTGGAGAGGATGAGGGGTAAAGGGAACACTTCTCCATTGCTGGGAGGAGTGCAAACTGGTTCAGCTGCTTTAGAAATCAGTATGGCTATTTCTCAGACAATTAGGAAACAACCTACCTCAAGGCCCAGGATTACTACTTTTGGGTATATACCCAAAGGATGCTCAATCATACCACAAGGAAAATGTATTTTTTTTTAAATTAAGTGTTGAATGGTATGGGCACATTGATACATTTTTACTGTGCTTTAAATTTCTTTTGTGCTGAGCGTTTTCACCTAATGTTAAAATGAACACAGTTACACTCTAAAAATTTTATTAACTTTATATGTTTAAAATGCATAGATTATGTGGTCAAAGAAAAGCTATAATGTTATAAATTGTAGCATGGAGAAACAGGAATCAGGAGACTGACAAATACAGATACCTATACATAGAAAACTATGCTTCTTTGAGCAGAATTTTAGTTCTGTGGGTATAAGGATAATGTTTAGAATGTTCTTAGGAGTTATAAATTAACCTGGTCTATCAAAGTGGTGGTAGTAGATTCTCTTATAAAATCCATGACTTCACTAGTCCCTGGCAGTTAAATACATTTCTACTACTGGGCATGTTTTCCCACCTGTTGAGTGGGCTACAAGTCTAACCAGACAACTGTTAGCTGTGACCAATATAAGAGTACCATTTAATTATACCAAGTATTTTTGACTCTTAACAACCAACATGATTATGTTATAAATTTTTGATGAGTGTAGTTAGGTATATAGTTTCAATGGTAATTTAGAGAAAAGGTATGATTTTGCATTTAATTTAATTGGGCCAATTTTGACCCAACAGGAAACATAAATTGCACTTTGGCATTGAGTCCCACCATAATTAAAGACTTAGATGGCATAAATTTGAGAAGAAATGGAAAGAACATGAAAAAAAATTGAAGGAAGATAAAAGGGATTATGTAAATATCATGTAAATATCACTCATGTATGAAATTCTTAAGTAATAAATGGATCAACATATGTCAGTAAGGAAGGCAGGAAAACCCTGGCTTTGGCTAATTAAAATCCATCATTGATCTAAGTATAGGTACATTCTATAGAGTCCAAAGTGTTTATGGATCATTGTAATAGTGATATGCTCATCTTGAGTGAAAATTTAGTTACTAATGACACTTTCAATGAAGAAAATTTTATGTAAAACCCCATGTAACATAATGCAAAAGTAATCTGAGAGAACCAAAGCCTATGGGTGCTTTGCAATATTAAGGTCTTTCTTTAATGACTTAGGACCAATTCTATTGCTAACCACTTTCTTGTTTCACCTGCTTCTTCCCACTCAAAAGGGTAATATATTTCTAAAAGTTATTATTTTACTTAAAAATTAAATTACCGATTTCCAAATCAGATACACAAGTTGTCTCTCGCACTAGCAATGGAGGGCTGTTCCCCTTATTCCACATCCTCTCCAAGATAAACTGTCATCAGTGCTTTTGACGTCCTCAGTGCTTAGCTATTCTGACATGTGTTAAGATCTTATCTCAGAATTGTTCTGCTTAGCATTTCACAGATGGCTAACGATATCGAACAACTGCTTATGTGTCTTTCAGCCATTGGAAATTCCTTTGTTGAGAATTCTCTCTTTAGATCTATACACAATTTATAATTGGATTATTTGATATTTTGATGTCTAGTTTCTTGAGTTCTTTGATCACTTTGGAGATTAGCCATCTTTTAGATGTAGTATCAGTGAAGATCTTTTCCCACTCTGTGGGCTACTGCTTTGTCTTGCTGACCATGCCCTTTGCTTTACAGAAGTTTCTCAGTTTCAGGAGAAAATTGAGAATCAATGTATCACAAGACCCAGCAATACCACTCTTGAACATATATCCAAAGGATGCACATTCAACCACAAAAACATTTGTTCATCTATGTTCATAGCAGCATTATTATTAATAGCCAGAACCTAAAAACAATCTATATGACCCTCAACCAAAGAACAGATAAAGAACAAGTGGTACATTTACACAATGGAGTACTACTTAGTGGTACAAAAACAATGGCATATTAAATTTGCAGGTAAATGGATAGAACAAAAAAAATCACTTGAGTGAGGTAACCCAGACCCAGAAAAACAAACACAGCATGTACTCACTTTTAAGTAAATGTTAGACATAAAGCAAAGGATAACCAGCCTATAGTCCAACACCCAAGAAAATATAGATGACAAGAAGAACCCTAAGAGAGACATACATGGATCCCCCTGGGAAAGGGAAATACACAATATCTCCTGAACAAATTGGGAACTTCTGGGTAAAGAGAAAGGGTAAAGGGAAGAAGGGGAGGAGAGAGCACGAGGAACTGGGATGGTCAAGTTGGGGGAAGGCTAGAGACAGAGAACAAGAAAGAAGCTATCTTGATTGAGGGAGCCATTCTGGGGTTTGTGAGAAACCTGGCACTCAGGAAATTCCCAGGAATTCACAAGGAGAACCCCAACTAAGGCTCTAAGTAATACTGGAGCGGGTACCTGAACTGACCTTTCCATGAAATCAGATTGATGCCTACCTTAATTGTCATCATAAAACCTTCATTCAGTAACTGATGGAAGCAGATGCAGAGATCCACAACTAAGCACTGGGCAGAACCCCCAGAGCCCAGTAAAAGAGAGGGAGGAGCAATAATATGATGGGTAAACCTCAGAAACAGCTGACCTGAGCTAGTGAAAGCTAACAGACCATGGACTGACACCTGGGGAAGCTCCATAGGATGGAACTAGGCCCTCTGAATGTAGGTGACAGTTGTGTGGCTTGGGCAGTTTGTGGACCACCAGCAATGGGACCAGTATGGATCCCTAGTGCATGAACTGGCTTTTTGGAGCCATTTCTTATGCAGGGATACATATATTGCTCAGCCTAGAAACAAGAGGGAGGGCCTTGGTTCTGCCTCAATGTGATGTGACAAACTTTGTTGACTCTCCATGAAAGGCCTCATCTTCTCTGAGAAATAGGTGGGGGTTGGGGTGGGGAAAGGTGGGAGAGCAGGAGGAGGAGAGAGAGGGGAAACTAGGTTTAGTATGTAAAATAAAAAAATTTAATTAAATTGTATATGTATATTTATAAACCAACTTACAAGCACTATAGGTGTTTTTGGTTAGGTAAATCATGTGATTCCTTATGACTTCACAGACATCCTTTCTATTGTTTTGCCCTCTTCTCTCCCATTCCTCTTGGATGCTAGGTCCTAGTAAGAACTTCATATTCTTGGCGAAGGCAACAGTAAACCTTCAGAGATCAGGCAGCCCTCTGTGAAAGTTAGCACTGCACAACAATAAACTGTTATTTCTTACATATTTGGAAAACTAACCAGAAGAGTGAGTTTGATAATTAAGAATGTGTAAGCAGATGCTGTTCTTGGTGTGATATTATGTGTAAAAGCCATAAAGTTATTAATAATTCCAGGGATAGACTGGTCATTTTCCGAATAGTTTTATCAGGGAGGTTCATGAGGCTGTCCACAGAATACATGCACTGTCAATGGGTATACATGAGCCAAATGTTAAGAATCTATTGATGGATGTTGATATACTCTGTTCTGGTTTCAGAATAGAGAAAGCATGGGCTAGACATGATCTATAAATGCTAATGTAGCAAATTTGATAGTGCTAAGTATAATACATTGGACACTAGGGTGAAGTGCCAGTAGATGAACTGATCAGCCTCTTGTTCACACAATTGCAAAAGTAGACAAGATGTAACTACCAGTCCAAGGCACAATAGGTATAATAATAAACAACAACCTTGTGCCATAATTCAACCTTCCTTGGTATAGGGAAGCAATATTTCATGTTGTTAGCCAAGCCAAAAATCTGTGACTGGGTTAGACCTAGGTTCAGTAGCAAGATTTTTATTGTCCTTTTGAGAAGTAGATTTGGTGTACCTACCACTCTTCTCAAAATAGATACCTGTTATTAGCCTACATAGCAAAGATAAACTCTCTAATGCTTGGTGGGTGGTGGCAAAGATTCATACCAATTAAAGTGCTGAGAGCAAGGCTGTTACTGTGCTATGGTTTCCTGGTGGTCATAAAAAAATTAAAATATGCGACCCTTTTAAGGTTCAAGGACTTGTGCAAAGAGTTGACAGAGGAACGAAAGAGCCTGAGGAAAGAATGAAGTATTAGGAAATGACTACATTCCTCTGGCTGTGACATAAACATTAGACATCAGGAAGTAGATACAGTTATAGACCTATCTTCTTTTCTCCTACACACCATCTCTGCATAGCTTTGGGGGTTGTCTGATGGACTATATAGGTGGTAGAAAAATTAACTGAAGGCAAGATTCTAGAGAGGCAGCCGTCTTCAGTTGGCACTCAGACTGTGGTGGGATTTCTCAGAGATGCGGCTGTCTTTGATCCAACCACACTCCTGTAAGTACTCTTACTTCTGTTCCTCAAAGCCTAATGAATTCATCATTTTACAGTCACTCGTATAGAATACCTTTTTTTTTTTTTTGATTTTTTGAGACAGGGTTTCTCTGTAGCGTTGGAGCCTGTCCTGAAACTAACTCTTGTAGACCAGGCTGACCTTGAACTCACAGAGATCCACCCGCCTCTGTCTCCCGAGTGTTGGGGTTAGAGGTGTGCGCCACCACCACCCGGCATCATATAGAACACTTTCTTTGCTCTTGTGAAGTTCTTATCTTTACTGCATAAGAAAATTGTGCAGAATATTTAGATGAGTGGTTCTTAAGAATGTTAACCTTTAAACGACAACTGTAGAAAGTGTGTTTTCTTGATTGAAGTGAGGAGAAAAGGTGAGAGTGTTACTGACGTCTAGTGTGTAGAAATGAGAGAGATGTTCTCACTGCCTCCAATGCACAGGACAGCTCCAGAATAAGGAAGGATCTATCTAAAAGTTGCTGTGCTCCTGAAATTGATGCTGGAATGAGGACCTCTGGTGCCTATGCTTCTAATTTGTCACAATCACGCAGTTGACACTTTCAGGCTCCAAGGCACCATGAACTGCCTGGCTTGAGCCACCCTAATGAAGCTTCCAGTATTCAGCTAAAGCAGACAGTGCTCACAGATGTGTGTCTTATTGGATTTTGAGAATTTGGCTCATTCCTAATTAATTTGTAAATAAAAAATATGTGCTATAGTTGCTAGCTGTTAGCGTTTACATTCTTGATAATTTTTTAAGAAAATGAATTAATCACAATTATGGGATACATTTTAAGAAATGTGAAAAAGTACTTATTTAGTCCTTGTATATCTCTCCAATGATTAATAGTAGGAGTGTGTGTGTGTGTGTGTGTGTGTGTGTGTGTGTTCATCAAGTGTCAAACTCAGGAAAGAGCACTTGTCTTTGAAAAATTAAAGGCACTGTGAATTCTAAAAATATTGTTTTAGCTTACATTTAATATATTGTTTAGTTAACTTATACACTATATAACTTGTAATCTATTTAATTATTTGGCTACTTGAGAGTAGGTATTTCCTATACATAGATCTTTTGGTAATTCATTAATTTAATCTTGAACAATCCAAGCTACACTTATAAAAGTCTCTTTAAACTTTAGTACCTGAATGCTTGCAATTGGTTTCATCTTTTCCTTTTCATGGATATATGTAGTATGTGCATCTAAAGGCATTCATTGTTGTGTGTGCATGCCACAAAGAATGAAGGTTTTGATAGAGTTAATCACTCTCCATAGTTCTTCGATCTTAGTTGTAGCGGCAGGATCTCTCAATGAAATGCAAAGATTACCATTATGAATAGTCATGCTAGCAAGCTTGGGCTGTGCATTACAATTCCCCACTCCTGGAGGTACAGTTATAGGCAAACTGGAATACCCCACAGTTCAGGCACTCAATTGGAAGTGGTAATTTATATTCCTGTCTTCACGCTTTCATGGCAAGCACTTTAACCTTGAAGACAACCCCCAGCCCAAGACTCAGACTTCGATATAGGAAAACACTTTTCTGTAGTATCGTTGAAGTTGAAAGCTCATTTTTACAGCGGCAGTTGAGTTTTCTTCCCTCTTAAAATTGACTTTTATAGGTCCATGTCTGTCAAAAGCACATTGATAATGACACCAGTATATATCATTGTCACAAATTTTAAAGTTGGGTATTGTCATAGCAGATGTCCTAGAACCTCTCTTATCATGTCATCTACTGTCAATTTGTTGACAAATTTTCATAGTGGGTGATGCATCTTTTCCTCATTCCAGCTCAAATATAGCACACTGTTCAAAAGAGGACACTGGGACTAGAAAAGGGTGACTCTTGTGACTTCACATGAATGGATTGTCTCTGTGATTTCATTCCTTTTTTGCAGGGGCCCTGCTGCTGCTGCTGCTGCTGCTGCTGCTGCTCATGTGGGAGAATGTGGCTTCTGTACCCAGGTGTCTCATGAAAGATGGAGGCTGTCAGAAGGTCCTTCGCTTTATGTTTAATAGGACAAGCACCATATCGGAGACCATCAATCGCCTCTCTTTGGAAACGTTAAATGAATTTGTAAGTCCTTCACTTACTTTAGACTATTTCATAAAAAGGTCCCGATGTCAGTAAATGGGATAAACAGAAGTTTAAATGAGAAAATATGGACCAAAATTTAAATAATACACAACAAAGCAGCAGTCACTAAAATATGGGGGGGGGGGGGTAATGAGAGCTTCATAAAATCACTGAATTGGAGGAGAAAATGAAAGTACTTTAAAATACTTTTGAAAGCATTTTTAAAAGATTTTTCTGTAATGTATTTTTTTTTATTTCTACTCTTGGCATGAAGTCCAAAAAGGAATGGCTGAAAGGGGACTCTGATTTTCTGTTCTTGGGTGCTCTGCAAAGTCTCCACTGACATTCTTCACTTAGCATACTGCAGATATACAATAACGGAGAATCAAATTGGAAGAATCCATTGAACTGGAAATAATTAAAATGTCTGAAACAATGTCAAAAGGGGGGAAATGCAACAATAATAGTAATAGTAAATAGCCTTTTAGAACCCCAAAACCTGGGAGCCATTGTTTAAAGAATTTGAGAACATGAGTTTACAAAATGAGAGCTGGGTTAGAACCACAAACAGGCTTTTTCTTCCTGATGTATGTACTTTAAAGACTGGATCTTACCTGCTCCAAGTCTACCCAGGAGGCAAAAATAGATGAGGGCTTCAACGTCAATGACTATGAGCACAAGGCTACCATGTGCGCGATAAACATTTATTAATGCTGTCCTCTGCAATAACTGTTTTATTTTTTCATTCTCTATTTCCTGATTGGCAACCTTTCATATTAACATCTGTAACAACTCAAAAAAATTCATAATTTTGCTGATTACCAAATTTAAATAATAAACATAGTAAAAATATATAGGATCACATATTATTTAAATATTAATTAAATTTAATATGTTCACAGTATATAGCTCCAGTGCTAATAGAAAAATATATATAATTATATAATGTGCAATTAAAGAAAATGTGTCAGGGTGTTCCAACAGAAATCAAGAGATTGAAGACATATATGTACTGGGCATTGGGCTATAACCCTATAGAGAAATAATCATAACAATATAGTGTTTTGTAGATTAGGTGTTTTAGTGCTTCCTTTGCAAATAGCAACTTTTACGCAAGTGAGAAATCAGAGCTGTAAAGTTGCGAAGCCATGGGAAGCTAATAGGGTAGATGTGAAAATTAAATTAGGTTACATCTCCAATAGAAAGAAGTAAATATGCCAAGGGTCTCTTTTTTAATTTCTTAACTTGAGATTTAATGTACTCTTCATATCCCAACATGGATAAGGGAAGTTTCACAAGGTCCCACCCCTACAGAAAGAATTACAAGCAAATAATGGCCTCAAATAGATAGGGAACAAGTATTCTTCGAGGAAAATCCCCTTTAGACATTGTCCAATACCAAGTGGTTATTTACAAATGCACGTACATATGAGCAACACTAAACTGACTTAGCAGGTCTTACTTATGCACACATATGTCTATTTGTTCCTGTACATGTGCAACAATAATAAACAAGTGAACAAGTCGAGAGGCAATGAGGATCTAGAAAGATTTGAGGGAGGAGAGTGGGGGGTGGAAATTACGTAAATACAGTACTCGTCGTTGAAATTCTCCAAAAACTAATAAAATAAATGTTTTTTTAACAGACACAGAAAATGCATTAATAATTACCACTCTGCCCATAAGTTCATTTACTCCGTTCCAAAGTTCTAACTAACTGATTTTTTTACATCCTTTCTAGGATGCACAGTATGATCCAGGCCAGAAGTTTCAGAACAAGCCCACCATGACCTGCCACACTGCATCTCACTCCATCCCAAACAGCAAAAGGAAAGCTCAAAGAATGCAGGTGAGTCCGCACCCAGCTACCTGAAAACAGGCACCATGTAGTCACGGTAACCACACCTTCAGGAATGTGAAGAAAGGACAAGCACACAACACAGATGATAAAGTACATGCAAAATAACATTGAGAGTAACTTTAATGTATCCATGAATTGCTCATGGAATTGCCCCTATTTGAATCACAGCCTTACCATTGGCATTGAACCTATAATTATGAAAGAGACTTTGAACTGATTTGAAGTTTCATGATTAAATTTACTCTCATATGCAGGCATAAGAAAAGAAAGAAGAGTTGCAATTTTATGACTACTAAAGTGCATATTTGGGAAACATTGTATGCTACTGACCACAGCATCAACTCTTTTTGACTTGGAAATGTTCCCTGCTGTATTTCTGCTCTTCTGCCTATTTCTTCACTCTTATCTGACACCATTACCCAGGGCCCAGTAACATCTTATTCATACTTCATGGGGTACAAATATGGCCTATCAAAACTAGGCAGACAGTCCCAATGTGTTTTTAATCAAGTCTGCTTATCTAATGACCTGCTCATAGCCAATCTCAACATGACTTAAAATAACTACCATCAAATATGTCCACATGGCACACCGATAACATATTCTTAACGATTTACTGGAATCTTCATTCTGTATATCTGCTATGCACAACAGCAACTGTAAAACGTAAGAAAAGGTGAAGGAAGAGAGATGCCTAGAGCCACTCCATGACAATATAATTCCCAAAGCACTGTATCAATATTGCTTCAATTAATTATCAATAACGTCACAAGATATGAAGACTACACTAGTGGTCTTACCACATGCAATTCAAACTACAGTGGTGCCCTTATATGATGCTCAATTGGTTTTTTTCTTAGCCTGTGACCCTTCTGAATGTGACCATCAGAATGCTGGCTGCCTGGAAAAACCTTCTGTACCATGTACAAAACAGTATGGCTGACCTTGATGGAACTCCATATGCTACCATATCAAAAGTTGCCTTGATTGATAGGCAAATCAAAAGACTCACAAAAAATCTGCAGGGCATTAATACTATACTCAGCCAGGTGAGTCATCTCATTAAACTATCTTGCTTTCACTCATTATTCATGAAAACTGTAACATCTGTAATGAAAACTGAACTTTAGACTAATTCTCTGTCTGCCACAGGGAAATTTAGGCAGGTAATCGCATAGACAATCTTGGGACTAAAGGGTATGGAGCACTTCAAACTTCTCAAAAGTACTTTCCTTAGTACCCCACAACACAGGGACCCCAATTAATGTTAATGATTTCAGGAAACAATTTTGACAGTGTCTTTCCTGGGCAGAGTAAAAGATCTCAACCATTTCAGCACATCTTCTCACACAAATCATCCCTAAACTGAAAGTATTTTAGGCCCCCATCATTTTTGTGTCCTTGAAATGATGAATCATGTCCATGATTCATGGAGAATAGATATTGTTGAAGAAAGAAAAGAGAAATTGTCTCCTAAGAAAACTATTAAAACACAAATGGCACATGAGAGGTAGCACTGAGAATATGGAAAATTTCCTCACATGAAAACTGACTCTAGATTCTCCATTGTCCTTTGGTCAAAAGTGTGTCAATAGCCAAGCAGCGATTCTGTCTACTCCTGTGATGATATACTTCATTGGAGATCAACTACACTACAAAAAAAATATATAAATGATTCTTCTGTCTAGTTTTTAGATAAATAACAGACTTATAGTTCCCAGGTCCCCATACATGAGACATATATTTTTGGCTTAAGATTTACATTCCTTCCTTTCCTCAAAATATTATTCAATATTTAAAAGTATGAGGACTAAAAATATTAATAATATAAATAATAACTGATTGATCATTATTTTGTGATTAGGTTCATCCTGAACTTAAGAAAAATGAGACCTACACTGCCTGGTCAGGAGAGCCATATCTACAGCAATCCCAAAGAGGAATCCAACTTTTTGGTCTACATAGCTTGTTCGTCTGCTTGAACAGAGACACACAAAAAGTGTCTGATTATGTCAATATCCTGAGACAACAAATTGTTCATAATGAATGAAAGCTTCCAACCTTCTTGTTTATTTCTGAGACAGTTCATAATGATTTAATCCTTAAAAGATTCTTTTGTTGTTGGACAGTGGTCTTGCACCCTGTAATGATTTGTTGCTTGTATTGGTTTAATAAAATACAGATGGGTCAGTAGCCAGACAAGAAGTGTAGGCAAGGCAACCAGAATAGGAGAATTCTGGGAAGAGGAAAGACTTAGGCTGCAGTCTTCACCCAGATGCAGAGGAAGCAAGATGAGAATGCCTCACTGATAAAAGGTACCAAGTCACATGGCTAACACAGACAAGAATTATGGGTTAATGTAAGATGAAACAGTTAATAAGAAACCTGAACTAATAAACCAAACAGTTTATAATTAATGTAAGCCTCTGTGTGTTTCTTTGGGACTGAATAGCTGCAGGACCGGGCAGGACAGAAACCTCAGTCAACATTCTTTACGTTTTACAATGAGTCAATGTACCATTGAATACAAAAAATCACTTCTTTTTTAAAATTTTATTTTCAATTAAAAGTTTCTAATTTGCTTTTTTGTTATTTATTATTATGTTGTTGCTGTTGTTGCTGCTGCTGCTACTACTTCTGTCCTTTTACCTATGTGATATATGCTGTAAATGTCTGGGAAAAAGAACCTCATGTGAGAAAATGCCTTCATCAGATTGCCTGGTGGCAAATCTGTTGTCTATTTTCTTCATTAATGATTGGTGTGAGTGCAACAACCCCACATTGGGGACAATGCCACCCCTAAACAAGTGGCCATGAGTTGTACAAGAAGGCAGGTGGAGCATGCCATGGAGTGAAAGCCAGTAAGTAGTGTTTCTCCACAACCTCTGCTTCAGTGCTTTCTCCAAGGCTTAAATTCCTGCCCTGATAAGTCCTTCAGTGAAGGCCTGTGTGTGGAACTGTAAGCAGCATTAAATATGTTCCTCCTTAAGGTGCCTTTGGACAAAGTGTTTAAGTACAACAATTTAACCCAAACAAAGACAGGTACGAGTACATACTTTAGAAGAAAGAGGATCTTCATCAAACAGTGCTCAGAAGTCTAGACATCCATATTTACAGGGTAGCTTCATTCCTGTTTCTCACCTTGTACAAAATAATTCTGTCATGGGTTATTTTGATTGTATTCTGACAAATAAAGCTTGCTTGGAGTCAGAGGGTGGAGCTAGCCACTCATCGAACAAAATTAACCACAGAGGTTTTGGAGGACTGTAGATAGATAGGACAGGAAGTAGTAAGGTGGAGCAGAGAGACGTCTAGGCTCTTTTGGAGAAAGGAATGAAACAAGTAGGAGAAGAGTTGTGGCTTCTCTGCCTCTGTGATCCTTCAGCTTCTTACCCCGATATCTAACTCCTGAATTTTTATTAATAAAGAATAGTTAGAATAATTCTTCAAAATTCCACGTGAGACTCAGTGTTAATTTGGACCTGGAATTCTGAAGCTGCTGGAAGAAAGCATTGGGAAAACCTTTCAAGATACTGGCATAGACAAGAGCTTCCTCACAAGGACTCTAACAGAAAGTTCAACAAACTCTGGGAAGGATATAAGTGGACAACAGTATACATGGCATCTGGGAATGTAAAACAGGGCAGCTATAACGGAATCAGAACGTGAGGTCCTCACACAACTTAAACCTCCTATATAATCCAACTATACTAAACTACAGAAAAAAACTGATCAGCCTAGTGTAGAAACACTGAACACTCATGCTGCCTGCCCTGCTAGTCAAGATCAAGATAAGAGCAAGCCTGGATGTCCATCAGTAAATAGATGCATAAATGGGAAGTGGCATGGAGCTGGAGAGATGTCCTGAGAGCTAAGATCAATTGTGGGTTCTCTAGAGGCCTTGGTTCATGTTGGTTCCCAGTATTCATGTTTCCTGCTCTGACTTTGCTTTACTGATAGACTATTGTATGGTACTATATAGAACTATAAACTTCAATAAATGCTTTCCTGTTCAAGGTATTTTTAGACATAATATTTAAGTCCAGCAATATAAACCCTAACTAAGACAGGTTAATAGCCACTCCTCCTGGTAAGTCCAGAACCACGGAATCTGATGACCCCTCCTGCCATTCTCAGGCACCAGGTGTGCATGAGTGCACCTCCATATATGCAGACAAAATACTCATACACAAAATAAAATAAATCCAAAATGATTTTTAAAGAATATATATTTACATATAGTTGTATATGTTTTTATTCCAAATGAAATTTTACTCAGCCATTAAAAGAATGAAAGCTTTATTTTCTACAGGAATATAGATGGAATTAGAACTCGTTAGGTTTAACAAAATAAATGGACTCACAAAGAAAATGTATCTCATACTTTCTCTCATATGTAAAGAACCTGGGACATAAAAGCCATATGCTTGTTGAAAAAAGCCAATGCCAAGATTATTACTGTCAAATTTTTAGCAGGAAGACTCGGAGGTCCTTCCTAGGGAAAGACTTGTGCCACTGCTGTGAGGTATGCTGCAAAACCACATGGTAAGAAACGAATGAAAACCATATCACATGTTCTGCTCTCAAATATTGAAAACTAAGTCTGGCCTAGCAAATATCTCTTTCAGTATGATTTGGTATTTGACAGTGCCAATCACACGATGTTGGATATACCAACAGACCTGCTCAGGGACATCTTATCACAATCACAAAGCCAGTCAAAATGTAACCAGGGGCACAATAGTGACACAATTCCTATGGGTACAACCAACTTCTCTGTGCTTAGATATCAACCCTGTTCTTTGTGGAGAACCCAGAAACCAGACCAATACTCTGTGACTGGAGAGGTTCCAGGGTCATCAGGGAAGCTTTTGCTGTGGTTTATAGAAACAGATCTGATGTGCCCATCAGCATTCTCAAATATTTTTAGGCATATAATTTACTCATGTCATTAGCCTAGGTTTCAAAGACAAACTGCACAAGTTTGCATTCCCACCAACAATGGATGAGTGTTCCCCTCACTCCACATCCTCTCCAGCATAGGCTAACAAACTGTATGGTGATTGGGGATTCTGATGAGAGACTTGTCCCCATTCTGTAACTGAGAATAAGTGAGCGAGGTAATAAAATCATTTTAAAAGGATAAAAAACATCTGTCATTTCAGTGGTTCAGGAAACACTGCAAAGAGTTGTCAAAATCATGGAAGAGGCTGAAGAAATGGCTGAATTTAGGAAAGAATTACATTGCTTTGGATGTGACCCTACCATCATCATTAGGAATAAGAAGTGACTTGTTGACTTATGAAGTTACTTGGAGCTGTGTCAAAGGGCAATCGAGACGTAGCTAGGAGTGTGGTGACGGCAATGAGGCTATCAACGTTTCCTGGGTAGATAGAGTCATAGGAGCTTTACCTGGAATTTTAGAACTTAACTCCTATATACAGGGAGGTGTACTGAGTTATAGAAGTGGAGATTTAACTGAAAGCAGGGATCCCGGGAAGCAGGAATCCTGGTTTGCTATCTATGCTGTTTGTGAGTTTTTCAGACATGCAGCTCTCCTCAACTCAACTATCTTCTTGTAAGTAATCATTCCCTCTACTTATTTAATCTACTTAGTGCATAAAGTTATTCATCTCTGCTTGGGTAGGATGATGTACTGGTGTTACACAGCCTTTAGAAGAACTTCCAGTTCTACTGACTGGTTTTGTGTGTCAACTTGACACAAGCGAGAGTCATCAGAAAGGAAGGAGCCTCAATCGGAGAAATGCCTCCATGAGATCCAGCTGTAAGGCATTTTCTCAATTAGTGCTTGATGGGGGAGGGCCCAGACCAAAGTAGGTGGTGTCATCCCTGGGCTGGTGGTCCTGGGTTCTATAAGAAAGCAGACTGAACAACCCAGGAAAAGCAAACCAGTAAGCACCACCCCTCTATTACCTCTGCATCAGCTCCTTCCTCCAGGTTCTAGCATTGCTTGAGTTCCTATCCTGACTTCCTTTAGTGATCAACAGCAGTGTAAAAGTGTAAGACCAATAAATCCTTTCCTGCCCAACTTGCTTTTTTTTGTCAGCGTGTTTCGTCGCAGCCATAGAAATCCTAACTAAGACACTTGTCACTGCTGTTCAGGAGCACTGCACAGACACAGGAACTCTTCCATCAGTAGTCCTCAGTCAGTAACTGTTGCTTCTCCCAGGAACAGGAGGCAGTTTGTAGAGATGTTATGTGTTGTCAAAATCAAAGGGAAGAGGGAAAGTTGAGTTGCTTTCTACTTCTGTTTAACACCAGGTAGATGCCAATATCGTCACCCGTGCGCAGGACAGCGCCAGCGCATTGTACAAGTCCCATCTAAAAATGGCTGTGCTCCCTGAAGTCCAGTTGAAGAGATGGAGGAGGGATTATATGAGCAAGGAGGAGGGGTCAAGATCATGATGGGGAAACCCACAGAAACAGCTGATCCAAACCCAGGGAAGCTTATGGACTCTGAACTAACAGCTGGGGAGCCTGCATGGGGCCAAACTAGACCGTCTGAATGTTGGTGACAGTTGTGTGGCTTGGTCTGTTTGGGGGATCCTTAGCTGTGGGACTAGAATCCGTCCCTGGCACACGAGCTGGCTTTTGGGAGCCTCTTCCCTATGGTGGGATGCCTTGCTCAGCCTTGATGCTGGGGAGGAGCTAGGTCCTACCTCAAGTTGATATGCCAGGCTTAGTTGACTACCCATGGGAGGCCTTACCCTCTCTGAGGATGGAGAGTGGGAGAATACATAAGAAGGAGAGGGAGCAGGAACTTTGGTTGGTATGTAAAAACCAATAAAAATTTTAAAATAATGAAAGGAAAGAAAAAAGGCGGGGGGCTGTGCTCTGAAATTGAGAACTGTGACAGGAATGAGACCTGAAGAGTATATGGGTCCAATTTGTCACAACTCCTCCAGGGAAGAGTAATATTTTCTGATTATATATTATCCATTATATATATATATAATATATCATGAGTATATATATAATAGAATATAACATTATATATATGCTATTATAATTACCCTACTTGAATCTCCCAAACTAAATTTATAGTTGTGCAGTCTAATTCATACAGTGCTTGCAGATGTGTATCTCATACTGCTTTGAGAATTTGGTTAATGTCAAGTAGACTGCTAGAGCTATTTCTCTTTATATGCTTGATGACATATTCAGAAAGATGAATTAATAACAACCATGACATTTATTTTATGCAGTGTTAAAGAAAAAAGTGACTATTTAAATTCATTTTAGACTGTGTAAATCTCTCCAGTGATAAATGGAAATGACTATGTGTGTTTATCAATATTAAAATAAATACATGGAGGTGGTATTTTCTTTGAAAAATCATAAGTAATATGAATTCTGACAATATTGTTATAATTGTATATTTAAAGATTCTTTGCTTACTTGGTGTATTGCATAAATTTATTTATATATTTATTTCAGTTACTCAAGTTTAGGAAGTTTCCCATACATGAAACTTTAATGCATTTTAGACTCGGCTTGTTTTTTTCACTTTGTGTAAGTGTCTTGCCTGCATGCAGACCTGCACACCACTGCCTGCCTGGTGCCCAGGAGAAGGTTTTGGATTCACTGGAGCTCTGGTTTGGGACTGTGAGCACTGCCATGCACGTGGTGAGAGTCGAACCTGAGTCCTATAGAACAGCCAGGGCTCTTAACCACTGAACCTTCTGGGCCGCTACATCTTTTGTGTTGAACATTTCTAATTCCAATTATGAGCACTGCTGTGGAAATTACTTCACCACATTCAAGCTTTCATCAGAAAATCTATGTCAAACTATCTTTAAAGCCAAATGACCTTTT
The DNA here is from genome assembly GCF_982192425.1 of Myodes glareolus. Taxonomy (NCBI): domain Eukaryota; kingdom Metazoa; phylum Chordata; class Mammalia; order Rodentia; family Cricetidae; genus Myodes; species Myodes glareolus. The sequence continues at coordinate 45,354,438 of NC_142039.1, forward strand.
GAAGGTGGTACCTATTTCTTGTATTTTCCCTCTGGGGATTACAATTTTTGCTAAGTTAGAGGTCTGTGTCTGTCTATTTGATGAAAAGGAAATTGATGCAAAAATCACTTTGAATCACAGTCACAAATTTTGAAATTAGGTGCTAACCGTAGTTGTCCAAAGAACTGTCCTATCATGTCATCTAGGACAAAGGATTGTCCTTTGCTAGTAATAGTAACAGCCTGAGATAGCATTGACCCCAGAGATTGGCAGTGATAGCCAAGGTGGGGAGATGGAGCAGGTACAATATGACACTTTCAGGGCCAGCATTCTGCTTCCCAAAACTGCTAGCAAGAGGACTATGGGAAAATCACTTAACCGCAGGAATAGATGGACTTGCCTTGCTAATTTCTTTCCTCCTCCTAGGCACCGTTCTGCTTCTGTTGTAAAGCCTGCTCCTGTGGGAGAGTGCCACCTCTTCACTCAGGTAGGAAATGGGTGCTGCCCTGTGGTACTCCAGTATCTGTTTCAGATAGCATCCATCTGATCTGAGTGCATCTAATAAATCCCTTCGGAATCATTCAGAGACTTTGTAAGTAACCTGTTTACTTCTGTCTTCTTTTTGAAGGGAGCCTCATGCCAATGTCTAACCCACACTGCAGCTGCACTGAGAAAGATCATGGATCAAACCTATCAAATAATATCCGGTCAGAGATACAGAAAAGCATCTGCCACTAAGAAGTAAACAAGAAAGACGGGACAGGTTCGTGAAACCTTATTATCAAGAAGTTAATGGTTTTAAAACTTTTCCATTGATATACTATATTACTTTTTAAATTTTAATTTCTATTTGTGATATAAAGCCCTAGAAGGTGTGGTCAAAGAAAGTCTCTGACTTCCTGTTACTGGGTGCTTGGCCAATCTCCATTGGCATTCTTCTTTTGATGTACTGAAGACATGTAGTAAAGAATTGTTTCACACGGAAAAGCTGCGATTGAGAGGAGCGAAATGAAAGAAACAATGACAGCTAAGGAAAAGGACAGTAATCATAATCATAGCTTGTCCGGAACCCTAAACCGCAGGTGTTTTTAAAGAACTTGGGGTCACTAATTTACAATTACCAAAGTGGAGCTGGTGTAGCATTGTAAACAAGCCCTCTCTGCTTGATGAATGGAGTTTCTAGGATCTACACTGTATACTATTAGTCAGTTAATGTGGACTTTAGTTCATCCATGAGTATAAGCACCGGATCTCGGTCTCTATAATATATACATACTCATATTTGTCATTTTTAATCACTACACCTTCCTTTCTTTCACATTATTGACTGACCATCTTAGGATTTCTTAATATTATTAGTTCATTAAAATTTTTCAATTTGTGATTACTAAATTTTAATTCTAGATGTATTAAATAATACATACTAAAGAAACTTTAATATTTTTTAAATTTAAATATTGAACCACATGAATACATTAAAATATATTTATTGTACTTTCAATTTTCATTGTGTGATATTTTTAAAATATTATGCTGAGCTGTTTATGACTATTACAATCAAAACAATTTAATTCTGAATTTGTATCAGTTTTTCATAGTCAAGGGAGATAGATTCAGTGGTAATTGAAAGATAAAGTATAATTTTATAATGTCTGCATTATAATAACAGCAAGAAAGATCGATAAATATAGACTTTTATATCCCATGGTATTGTGTTCAAGTCCTAAAGGAAGACAATTGCTGTTTTGTAGTTTGTTTTGTTTTTAATTATGTGTGTGTGTGTTTCTCTCTCTCTCTCTCTCTCTCTCTCTCTCTCTCTCTGTGTGTGTGTGTGTGTGTGTGTGTGTGTGAGAGAGAGAGAGAGAGAGAGAGAGAGAGAGAGAGAGACAGAGACAGAGACAGAGAAAGAGACAGAGAGAGAGAGAGAAAGAAAGAGGATGTAGGTCTTTGCTCGTGAAGGCAATTCCCACAGAGTCCAGAGAAGGATATCAGGTCCTCTTGGAAATGAAAGTACTGGAGATTGTGAACCACCTGATAACCATCAAAATATGGTCCTCTATAATAGCAGTACAGGCTCTTACCCACTAAGACATCTATCCAGCCCCAGTATTTTGGGATTTTTTTTTTAGCTGAAACAAAATTGCTTCCTTTCTACCTTCTTTCCCCTCCTTCCAATCCCTCCCATATGAATCCACACCACGCTATTCCCTCTCAAACAGCCTCCTGCTCTGTAATTAATATTGCTACATAGATATGCAAATAAATATGTACATGTGAGGTCTGTTGAGTCCATTTAATATTACCCGTATGTGTTTATTTGTAGGGTTCACCACTTGGAATTGGATAACCATTTGGGGGGCTCATCTCTAAAGAAAACTAATTCATTCTTTCTCAGCCATCTTTGTCTGTAGCTCTTGATCTAGAGGCAAGGCCTGAGACTTCCCCAATCCTCTTTGGCATGGCAACTGGTTATGTCATTGTTTAAGTCCTTTTAAAACAGACATACTGTTGAGATTTTATGGGTGTAGCTTTCTTGTCATATCTAGAAGGGAACATTGCAGAAAAGGACAGAACCTATCTAAGAGCCAGTGGACCAGGAAGTATTTATTTATTTATTTATTTATTTATGCTATTAATTCTTGCTTTTCAAATATTAACTTTAAGGGAGAACAAGGACATAAGAGAATAGTAAGTAAGGGGGAAAGATGGAAGGCTAATTAGATAAAATAAGATTACATATCTAGTGGGGAAAAGGAGACAAAAGGGTCACTTACTTTTTAAAAAAAAGATTTTTCTAATGTACCTTCTTTTCAAAAGTACAAATGTAGCCAATGCATTAGTACTTTGTTCAAGATTAAGGAATTCCAAACTCCAATTAACTAAATGTTTTAGCCTTTCCAGGATGAACAGTATACTCGAAACAAGGACACTATTTAATATTCCAATGAGCTGCCCCATTGCTCCCCTTCCCATTCTAGACAATGTGCAATTTCAAGACATTCAAATGAGTGCTCTGCCCAATACACTGGCTCTAACAGAAGCAATGCATTGGGGCTGCTGTGTTGTCAATCACTACAAGTACTGTCTTAGGAGCACTGATCACACCTATGGGGAAATGAAGGCAGAATGATCAGCTATGATCAATCATTTCATATCATTAGTAAACTATAAGTAAAATCACATCTAAAGCAAATTTGTGTGCAATACATAAATTATTCATGAAGTTTTCCAACATGGTAATCACTGTTTTACCCTGGATCAAACCTTTCATCTACAGGAAATGTAGAAATGACTTCAACTTGCATGATAAAATTTACAGTCACATGTACATGTCAGAAATGCGCATAGACTTGCAGTTATTATATATTAAGAAGATGCTACCATTGACAGAACTTTACATTACAGAAACCACAACACCTCTTCACTCTGAAGATCCCTTTGAGTATGTTCCTTCTTTTCCTATCTGTTCAGTCCTACCTCACTTCACTAAATTCTTCTGGGTCTTTCCAAACAGGACTTGTAAAGTATTACATGTATTTCCCAGGCAGCAACTGTGATCTCTGAAGAGTAGGCTAACAATGCTTATTATACCGTATCATTGCTATCATCTCTGCCACTTGATTCTCTGTACTTGGCTCATTCACAGTCAAAAAAATTAAAGAAACACAGTAATGTACATAATCTGGACTCTCTGTGTGTTTTCTAAATCTATGGCTGTCAGTACTCTGTCTCTTTAAAGATTTTACTTTTTAAAAAATTACTTCTTTTTATTACTATTTCTTCTTTTTACCAGGCCTATGTATTTTTATCCAACACTGTGAACCATTTAGAGGTCTTTTTTCATCTGAATCTGTCTTTATTGTGTACCTGTAATTATTTCTTGACCAGGAGTCCTTTTTTTTTAAATCCTAGCCTAGGCATGGCTAGGACCAACTCCATGGCCCTGCCTGTTGGCTCTGCCCAGTCCCACATGGTGGTGGCATGTTCACTGCCTCTGAGAGCCATGCACACCGCCCCAGGTCCAGGGTCACAGCAGATCTATGTCACCATTAAGCAATTTGTAACATGCTGCTCATGGATCTCATTTAAATGCTCAGTCTTCCAAAAGAGCCAGACCAGTTCATGTAGCTAGCATAAACCAGGAAGCCTTCCCCTAAAGAAACCACACAGCCTTCACTATTCATGCTGAGTCAGGAAGACCTCTCTTAAAGGAGCTGTGGTGCCCCTGCTCACCACCAGCAAACAAAAAACATCTGAAAAAAAATGTGTCTACCAAGAAGCTGCACTAAACTCTGTTCTTTTGTGTCTAGAATTCCTTTTCAAACTCTCAGGTTTTTTATGTGGATGTAGTTGCCACACATTGGATACCAGACTATTGTAGATTATAATAAAATAATCCCACACTAGCTCAGAATGGAGTATAATAAAGGTTTCTTTTTTTTTTAGTAAATTTTATTAAATTATAAAAGTTTCCATTTCCGCCCCCCCCTCCCAACACCCTCCCACTCCCCCCACTCCCCCCCCTCCTTCCCCTCCGTCCCCCAGGGCAGTCAGGGTTTCCTGCCCTGTGGGAAGCTCCAGCTCCCTCTCCCTCCCTCCAGGTCCAGGAAGGCGAGCGTCCAAACAGACTGGATCCCCAAAATCCAGCATATGCAGAGGAAACAGGTCCCAGTGTCATAGTCAATGGCTTTTCAGAAAGACCCCGGGCCAGCCACAGTCAGAGAATCCGGCCAAATTCCGAGAATCTGGCTAGATCACGTCCTCATTCAGTCCCAGTCCAGCTGGCCCTGGTAAACTCTCATCAGATCCGTTCCCTTGTATCAGTGGGTGATAGCATCCCTCGCAGTACTGATTTCGTTTTTCATGTTCCTCCTCCTTCCGCTCCCCCTCCGGACCTCGGGGGGCTCAATCCGGTGCTCCAATGTGGGCCTCCGACTGCATGGCCGTCCTTCGCCAGAGGAAGGATCTATGGTGATAAGCAAAATATACATCAGTATGGTCATGGGCCACGGCCGATTCAGGCACCCTCTCCTCTGTCCAGAGAGCAATCAGGGGGATTTCTCCTTGGACCTGGGATCCCATATATAATCAAGTCTCCTGTAAACCCTAAAATGGCTCCCTTAGTTGAAATATATTGTTCCCTGATCCCATATTCATCCTACCTCCCTCCCCCCCCCATCCCCGGCCACCAAGCTTTCCCCATTCCTCCCCTACTCCCTTCTCTCTAGTCCTCTCCCCCTCCATCGACCCTCCCACCCCCCCATGCACCCGAGGTTACCTGGGACTCTTGTCTATTTCCTACCTCCTGGTGGGTAGCTAAATAATCTTCATCAGGTTCATCTTCTTATTTAGCTTCTCTAGGATCACGAATAATAGGCTCAAAGACCTTTAATTATGGTTAGAATCCACTTATGAGTGAATACATACCGTGTTCCTCTTTTTGGGTCTGGCTTACCTCACTCAGTAAAGCGTTTTCTATTTCCATCCATTTGCATGCAAAATTCAAGATGTCATTGTTTTTTACCGCTGAGTAAAACTCTAATGTGTATATGTTCCACACCTTTTTTAACCATTCTTCTACTGAGGGGCACCTAGGCTGTTTCCAGGTTCTGGCTATTACAAATAGTGCTGCTATGAACATAGTAGAACAAATGCTTTTGTAGTATGTTAGGGAATCTTTAGGGTATATTCCCAAGAGTGGAATTGCTGGGTCCTGAGGGAGGTTGACTCCCAGTTTCCTGAGAAACCGCCACACTGATTTCCACAGTGGCTGCACGAGTTTGCATTCCCACCAACAATGGATGAGTGTTCCCCTCACCACACATCCTCTCCAGCATAGGCTATCGTTGGTGTTTTTGACTTTAGCTATTCTGACAGGTGTAAGATGGTATCTCAAAGTGGTTTTGATTTGCATTTCCCTGATCGCTAGGGAGGTTGAGCATGACCTTAAGTGTCTTCTGGCCATTCGAAGTTCATCTGTTGTGAATTCTCTGTTAAGTTCAGTACCCCATTTTTTAATTGGGTTAATTAGAGTTTTAGTGCCTAGTTTCTTGAGTTCTTTGTATATTTTGGAGATCAGACCTTTGTCTGATGAGGGGTTGGTGAAGATCTTCTCCCAGTCAGAAGGCAGCCTTTTTGTCCTACTGACAGTGTCCTTTGCTTTACAGAAGCTTCCCAGTTTCAGTAGATCCCATTTATTCATTGTTTCTCTTATTGTCTGTGCTGCTGGGGTCCTACTTAGGAAGAGGCCTCCTGTGCCTAAATCTTGTAGACTACTTCCCACTTTCTCTTCTATCAGGTTCAAAGTGGACGGATTAATGTTGATGTCTTTAATCCATTTGGACTTGATTTTTGTGCATGGTGATAGATATGGATCTACTTTCATTTTTTTACAGGTTGACATCCAGTTATGCCAGCACCATTTGTTAAAGATGCTTTCCTTCTTCCATTATATACCTTTAGCTCCCTTGTCGAAAATTAGGTGTTCATAAGTTTGTGGGTTAATATCTGGGTCTTCTATTCGATTCCATAAGTCGACTTCTCTGTTCTGATGCCAATACCAAGCTGTTTTCAATACTGTAGCTCTATAATAGAGTTTGAAGTCAGGGATGGTAATGCCTCCAGAAGTTCTTTTATTGTATAAGATTGTTTTGGCTATCCTGGGTTTTTTGTTTTGCCATATAAACTTGATTATTGTTCTCTCAAGGTCTGTGAAGAAGTTTGATGGGATTTTGATGGGGATTGCATTGAATCTATAGATTGCTTTTGGTAGAATTGCCATTTTTACTATGTTGATTCTCCCAATCCAAGAGCAGGGGAGGTCTTTCCATTTTCTGGTATCCTCCTCAATTTCTTTCTTCAAAGACTTAAAGTTTTTGTCAAATAGGTCTTTCACTTTCTTGGTTAGAGTAACCCCAAGATATTTTATGCTATTTGTGGCTATCATGAAGGGTGATGCTTCTCTGATTTCCCTCTCTGCTTCTTTATCCTTTGTGTATAGGAGGGCCACTGATTTTTTGGAGTTGATCTTGTATCCTGCCACGTTACTAAAGGGGTTTATCAGCTGTAGGAGTTCTTTGGTAGAGTTTTTGGGGTCGCTTATGTACACTATCATATCGTCAGCAAATAACCAAAGTTTAACTTCATCCTTTCCAATTCGAATCCCCTTGATCCCCTTATGTTGTCTTATTGCTATTGCTAGAACTTCAAGCACTATATTGAAGAGGTATGGAGAGAGTGGACAGCCTTGTCGTGTTCCTGATTTTAGTGGATAGACTTTGAGTTTCTCTCCATTCAGTTTGATGTTAGCTGTCGGCTTGCTGTATATTGCTTTTATTATATTTAGGTATGATCCTTGTATCCCCAGTCTCTCCAACACCTTTATCATAAATGGGTGTTGAATTTTGTCAAATGCTTTTTCAGCATCTAGTGAGATGATCATATGGTTTTTTTCTTTCAGTTTATTTATATGATGGATTACATTGATAGATTTGCGTATGTTGAACCAGCCCTGCATCTCTGGAATGAAGCCGACTTGATCATAATGGATAATTTTTCTAATGTGCTCTTGGATTCGGTTTGCCAGTATTTTATTGAGAATTTTCGCGTCGATGTTCATGAGTGAGATTGGCCTGTAATTCTCTTTCTTGGTTGTGTCTTTGTGTGGTTTTGGTATTAGGGTAACTGTAGCTTCATAAAAGGAGTTAGGCAGTGACTCTTCTGTTTCTATATTGTGGAATACATTAAGGAGTATAGGTATTAGCTCTTCCTGAAAGTTCTGGTAGAATTCTGCATTGAAACCATCTGGTCCTGGGCTTTTTTTGGTAGGAAGATTTTTGATAACAGCTTCTAGTTCTTCACGACTAACAGGTCTATTTAGATTGTTCACCTGGTCTTGGTTCAACTTTGGTATATGGTACTTATCTAAAAAAATGTCCATTTCTTTTACATTTTCCAACTTTGTGGCATATAAACTTTCGTAGTAAGATCTAATGATTCTCTGAATTTCCTCTGTGTCTGTGGTTATGTCCCCCTTTTCATTTCTGATCCTATTAATTTGCAAGTTCTCTCTCTGCCGTTTGATTAGTTTGGATAGGGGTTTGTCAATCTTGTTAATTTTCTCCAAGAACCAGCTTTTTGCTTCATTGATTCTTTGAATTGTTTTCTGTGTTTCTATTTTGTTGATTTCAGCCTTCAGTTTGATTATTTCCAGTCTTCTACTCCTCCTGGGTAAATCAGCTTCTTTTTTTTCTAGAGCTTTCAAGTGTGTTGTTAAGTCTCCAATGTGTGCTTTCTCTGTTTTCTTTAGGTGGGCACTTTGTGCTATGAACTTTCCTCTTAGCACTGCTTTCATAGTGTCCCATAGGTTTGAATACGTTGTGTCTTTGTTTTCATTATATTCAAGGAAGACTTTAATTTCTTTCTTTATTTCTTCCTTGACCCAGGGGTGATTTAGTAGTTGACTGTTCAACTTCCATGAGTTTGTTGGCTTCCTGGGGGTACCATTGTTGTTGAATTCTAATTTTAATCCATGGTGATCTGACAAGACACAGGTGGTCACTAATATTTTTTTGTATCTGTGGAAGTTTGCTTTGTTACCAAGTATGTGGTCAATTTTCGAGAAGGTTCCATGAGCTGCAGAGAAGAAGGTATACTCTTTCCTATTTGGGTGGAGTGTTCTATAGATGTCTGTTAAGTCCATTTGATTCAGTACCTCCAGTAAATCTCTTATTTCTCTGTTAGGTTTCTGTCTGTTTGACCTGTCCATTGGTGAGAGAGGAGTGTTGAAGTCTCCTACTATTAGTGTGTGTGGTTTGATGACTGCCTTGAGTTCTAGAAGAGTTTCTTTTACATATGTGGGTGCCTTTATATTAGGGGCATAGATATTCAAGATTGAGACTTCTTCCTGATGAATTGTTCCTGTTATGAGTATGAAATGTCCATCTCCATCTCTTCTGATTGATTTTAGTTTGAAGTCGATTTTGTTAGATATTAGAATGGCCACACCCGCTTGTTTCTTAGGTCCATTTGCTTGGAAAACCTTTTCCCAACCCTTTACTCTGAGTAGGTGTCTGTCTTTGTGGTTGAGGTGTGTTTCTTGTAGACAGCAGAATGTTGGATCCTGTTTTCGTATCCAATCTCTAAGTCTGTGCCTCTTTATAGGTGAGTTGAGACCATTGATATTAAGTGATATTAATGACCAGTGATCGATGAATCCGGTCATTTTTTTGGGTAGTAGCGTGTATGTGTTTTCCTTCTTTGAGTTGTGCTTGTGAAGGGTCGCTAGATGTCTGAGTTAATGTAGGCAGTGTTGGGAATGTTGGATTCCTTGGGTTGTGATTTTCCTTCTAGTATTCTCTGTAAGGCTGGATTAGTAGCTACGTATTGTTTAAATTTGTTTTTATCCTGGAATATTTTGTTTTCTCCGTTGATAGTGAACAATAGCTTGGCTGGGTAAAGTAGTCTGGGTTTGCATCCATTGTCTCTTAGTTTCTGCAGTACCTCTATCCAGGACCTTCTGGCTTTCATGGTTTCCATCGAGAAGTCTGGTGTAAGTCTGATAGGTTTACCTTTATAAGTTACTTGACCTTTTTCCTTTGCAGCTCTCAATATCCTTTCTTTAGTCTGAATGCTTTGTGTTTTGATTATTATATGACGAGGGGATGTTGTTTTCTGATCCAGTCTATTCGGTGTTCTGTATGCTTCTTGAACCTTCATAGGAATATCGTTCTTTAGGATGGGAAAGTTTTCTTCTATAACTTTGTTGAGTATATTTTCTGGACCTTTGAAATGCAATTCTTCTCCTTCTTCTACTCCTATTATTCTTAGATTTGGTTTTTTTATTGTGTCCCACAGTTCCTGAATGTTTTGTGATGAGAATTTGTTGGATTTGCTGTTTTCTTTGGACAGAGTGTTTAATTTCTCTATGGTGTCCTCAGAGTCTGAGATTCTCTCTTCTATCTCTTGTATTCTATTGGTTAAGCTTGTTTCTGAAGTCTCTGTTCGTTTACCCAGATTTTCCATAGCCAGCCGGCCCTCGGTTTGTGATTTCTTCATTGACTCCATTTCAGTTTTCAAATCTTGGACTGTTTCTATTACCTGTTTGATTGTTTTTTCTTGGTTTCCCAGAATTTCATTTACGGATTTACTCATTTCTTCAAACTTTTTGGTATATTTCTCTTCCAATTCTTTACTCATTTCCTCAATTTTTTTGTTATACTTATCTTCCATTTATTTACGGCAGATTTTCACCTCCTGTTTAAGTTCCTCTATTATTTTCATAAAGAAGCGCTTAGAGTCGATTTCTTCTATTTCTTCTGGATTAGGGTGTTCAATTCTTCTAGTTTCGAGCTCCCTGGATTCTGGCGATGTCATGTTGCCTTTCAGGTTGTTGGAGGAATTCTTGCATTGGCGCCTGCCCATCTCCCCCACTCTGGATGAAACTCCTCAGCACTTTCTGGATAGAACTCCTCAGCACTCTCTGGGTAGGACTTCACAGCACTCTCTGGATAGAGCTCCTCAGCCCTCTCTGGGAAGAACTCCTCAGCAGGGCAACAGAGCTAGCTGGTCTTCCCAGGACCCAGGAGACAAAGGGCCCGCAGCAGTGGGGGGAGGGGAGGGGTCCCTTGGAACACGGAAGACCCTGCTGCAGAAGCTGAGGGGGGAAGGTCTGTCCTCCCTTCCTGGAGAGGCAGGCAGGCTGCCCAGGCTAGCACCCACTCACCTCTCTGGGAAGAACTGCTCAGCAGGGCAACAGGGCTAGCTGGTCTTCCCAGGACTCAGGAGACAAAGGGCCCGCAGCAGTGGGGGGAGGGGAGGGGTCCCTTGGAACACCGAAGACCGTGCCGCAGAAGCTGAGGGGGGCAGGGCTGTGCTCCCTTCCGGGAGAGGCAGGCAGGCTGCCCAGGCTAGCACCCACTCACCTCTCTGGGAAGAACTGCTCAGCAGGGCAACAGGGCTAGCTCTAAAGGTTTCTTTATTTAAGGGTTCACTCACAGATCAGCAGTTCTCTACATGAGGGTTTTACAGAAGCCAAATCCAACAGCCAAGAGGCTGTGCACGTTTTTATGTTTGTATATATAATACATTTTTTCATATCCAAAGTGGGCCAATATCTCAAAGGTTATTGACTGAGGGAGTTTTCACAGCAGTTTCTAAGTTCTTACTATTATGAATAAAGTTGATGTGAACAATGTTGAGCAAATGTCTTTAAGGCATGATTGAGTATCCTTTGAGCACATACCCAAGTGTGGTATCACTGGTTCTTGAGATAGATTAATTCCAATTTTTCTAAGAAATTGACATATTGATTTCCAAAGTAGCTGAAAAAGTTTGTACTACCACAAGAAATGGAAGACTATTCCCCTTGCTCCATATACTCCCCAACATGAGTTGTCACTTGTTTTTTCGATCTTAGTCATTCTGATAGGTATAAAATGGAATCTTGGAATATTTTTTATTTGAATTTCCATGATGGTTAAAGATGTTGAACATTTATTTAAGTGTGTCTCTGCCATTTGATGTTCTTCTGTTGAGAATTCTCTGTTTAGATCTGTATCCCATTTTAAGTTGGATCATCTGGTTTTTTGATATTTAGTTTCTTGAGTTCTTCATATATTTCGGAAAGCAGTCCTCCATCAGGCATGGGGTTGGTGAAGATCTTTTCCAATTCTGTAAGCTGCTATTTTGTCCTTTGACAGGGTCCTTTGCCTTACAGAAGCTTTTCATTTCCATGAGATCCCATTTATTAATTATTGATCTTCGTGTCTATGCTACTGGTATCCTATTCAGGAAGCTGTCTCCTGTGCCAATGCATAAAATTAGAGCACAGCCAGAATCCATATCATTTTTAATTTTTCAAAAACATGCTCCTCTGAATTAATTTTTACAATTGATAAATACATGTACATGCACACATGCATGCTCTCACACACACATTTTCTTATTTCTCAGCTCAGAGGAACTCACAGCCTAACTGGCCTACTGTTCTTGTTTCACACTCAATGAGTTTTGTAGCTTTTATTAATTTGCTTCTCTTGAAAATCTTATCAAGGCTATAAAGTCAAATGGCATTGGCATGTTTTACCATTTACAAAATCATTTTGCTTGAAAAAATTGTCAAGGTTATATAAGACAGACATCTCATAAAACTGTATACCTTAGCTGACACAGGAAATGTTCCTGAGGTTGATTTATGACTCGTACTCACGAGCAGAGACATGGAGCCAGAAAATGTCACTTGTTTGCTTACAAAACTGTGACAGATTGGACCCCAAGACTTCTGTGGTCTCATTCCAGGTAATTTCTCAATGACAGTTGTGCTTCCACTTTCAATTGGGTCATTGTTCTGTAGCTGTGCTGTGCACTGAAGACTGTGGATACATCATCCTAGTATACATGCATGAAATAGAAGAACACATTCACTCATTCCCCTTCCATGTAACAGCACAATCTCTACTGACCGTCATGCACCTCTGGAACACAGAATGTTCACCGTTTGAAACCTACTAATCATGTCACCTACATATTCTTTGCACCAAACCTTCCCATGTATCTCTACTAGCTCTTTCAAATTCATGGCCTCTTTTTAAATTTATTGTTGTTACATACATACATGTACCCATTCAGTTTTCACAATATATTATCAACCATACAAAGGCAAATACATGGCACTAGCATGCTTTACTTTTAATAAAATTATTTGGTTTGAACCAATTTTTCAAGCTAGTATGACACATACCTGTTAGCATTGTCCACCTTAGGCTGAGAACTGAAACTTTCATTAGGTTGATTCAAGTCAGCTGGTCCAGAGCCGTGACTTAGAACCAGAAAAGGTTACCGGCTTCATTCTGGAATTGAAACAAATTGTACCTATTCACTCTTGTGCTCTCATTCCAGATAACTTCTCATATTCAGATGAACCATTCCTCGTTTGGAGGCTGTCCTGTGATGTGGTGTGTCCTTCTGTGTATGTGTTGCTTTATTGGTTGATGAATAAAGCTGTTTTGATCAAAGGCCTAGCAAAGAAAGCCAGGTGGGAAACCCGAACAGAGATATAGAGAGGAAGTAGGCAGAGTCAAGGAGACATCATGTAGCTGCCAAAGGAGGACAGATCAGAACCTTAGAAAGCTTTCGGGTAGGCCACAGCCTCATGATGATACACAGATTGATAAAATTGGTTAATTTAAAATGTAAGAGCTTGCTAGAAATATGCCTGAATCATTGGCTGAACAGTCCTGTAATTAATATAGTTTTCTATGTGGTTATAGGGTCTGAGCAGTCAGGAAATGAATGAGCAGCCTCTGCCTACAGTCCAGAGAATTGGAAATTGAGCCCTGGTCTCCCTAGTTTCTACACAAGACATGCCAGTGATATGAATTACTGTGATATGAATGAAGTGTTCTCCTCACTTCAGCTGAGACAACACAAACCATAGAAATTGCTGCATTTCTCTGGAGCAAGGAACTTCCATTCAGAACAACTGATCTAAGATCCTATTGTGCTTCATGCCTTTTATAGAAAAGGTTAAAAATTTTTCTAAGTACTGTATGAAACCAAAAGTTTTTTATTCAAGTGCAACTTCTTGATCTAAAATTATAAATTCATTTGGTGTGGAAGAGCATAAGTGAAAGATATACAGTAGCAAGGCTGAGTCAAAGACAGCTTCATCTCTGGAAAACCTTCAATGGAGAAACCAGTCAAGGAAGACTACCTCACTAGAATCCTTCATGCAGTCAACATTCAACCATCTACATAGTCCATAAAACCACTCCCAAAGGTGTTAAGATAAGTGCTACGAGGGGAAGTGATATTTGGAATCTCTGGTAAGGGTCCCATGACTCTGACCCTACAAAAAACGTTGTCATTGTTGAAGTCCTAGCTATATCTCTATTTTATTTATTTCTACATATTACCTTCAGTTAAGCTTCAGTTATATCTTAGATCACAACTCTCAGATGTCTCCAGAGGAGTGTAGCCATTTCTTAACACGTCATCCTTTCCCTTATCTCTTACATTCTTCTGTCAACTCTTCAGCAAAGTTCTTTGATCAATGAAATATGTGACAAACTTTCTTTTGATTCCTTTATGAGTTTTGGGCCACATGTTACAGTAAAAATAACATAATATCATTATTTTTAATATGATTCTTTCCCAGTAATCAACAACCACTGTAGAACTGGTCGCTGCTACCTAGGCTAACAACAGCAGTCATGTGAGGTATAAATGTTTTTTGAAAACTTCATAGGCACATAACATCTATTTGTTAATATAACAGTGAAAGCCTCCATATTGGACAAGACTAGGACCTCTCTAACCATAGCTTTTAACATGACTTAGAATACAAAACATGGAATCCCATTTTTAACAGGTCTTAAAACAAATCAGAATGAGGTTAATTGGTGGTACCATGAATCTTGTGCCACTACTGGAGTTGCAGTTATATTTTGCTTGACTTGGTGATTGTGTCAATGTGCAGCTTAGCAGTTCTATTCCTGACACCTTTCCCCAGTATCTACCAGATCTGCTGATAATGACTGCAAGGTGTGAGACTTCCTGTCCCTGCACCACATGGGAGTGCAGAGAACACAGGTGGTGCGCAGCTGAGGGCAACTACTGCTGCTTCTGTGTAGCTGAGGGCTAAGATTGTGTGATGTAGGTAGTAACAGTAAAAACATGAGTGAGTGTTGAGGCGGCTGACCTAAGACAGTGGCCCAAGGAGGGGTGTAACATGAAGGGGCCTGCTTGTTGGGGTTTCTGTCCCGCCCAGTACCCCACAGCCAGCAAGCCTCAAAGAAAATCACACAGAGATCTCCATAAGTTATAAAACTGATTGGCCCATTAGCTCAGGCTACTTATTAGCTCTTATAACTTATGATAGCCCATTATTTTTATATATGTTAGCTACACGGCTCATACCTTTCACAGCTGGCAGGTTACATGTTGCTTCTCGGTGGTCTGGGCAGGAATGGAGGAATGGGCTTCCTCCTTCCTAGAATTCTCCTGGTCTCATCACCCCACCTCTACTTCCTATCTGGTTGACCCGCCTATACTTCCTGCCTGGCCAATCAGTGTTTATTTAAAACATGATTGACAGAATACAGACAATTTTCTGCACCAGAGGGGGTCCAGGGATAGCCCACAACCCACAGAGAGAAGAAGAAAGTCACCTGAAAAGCAGATACAGGGGGGACATGCAGAAGCTCACTTGGCAGAAAGCAAGGACAGAACTGGGCTGTGTTGGGCAGCTAACTCTGGCAGTCTTTGGGAACCAGCTACCTGTGGCATTTGGGGTCAGAGATTGGCTGCAGTTGGAGGATTCTGTAGAGAAGTTGTAGTGGGAAAATCCCAGACTCATGCAGAGGGCATTGGAGAAGGGAGGGAAAGTCAGCCGTGCTAATGGCTCCAGTGGCGAGCAGCTGCCTCATGATCTCGTGCTTGCATTGCAGATGAAGCGATTATCTAATTATTATTTTACCAATGAAAGTTCATGAGTCAGATATCAGAGTAAAAGCCTGATTGATCAGGTAAGTGACAGAAAAACAACCAGTGACCTCTCTCATTCCTTGATCCAAAGAGGACAAGCATCTCTTTAAGCCCCTCCCTACTACTTCCTTTGTCTCTCTATATGTCCTGGATCCTCCAGAATCTCTATGGTTAATTTTGGTCAGCTAATATCTAGCTCTGTCCTCTGACTCAAGATAGACTTTATTGTCAGTCTTGAGAGTGTCAGAGTGGAATCAAAATAGCCCACAATACTTCCATGTGAATTAGAACATATTTTTGAGGCATTTTTTTTACTGTTGTTGCAAAAAAAATATTAAATCTATGGTCTTTTGATGGTCCCTTCACAAATTCCTGCTTGCCTAATCTTTTTATTATCTGAGAATGCCCTCTAAATTAGTGTTTTTATGAGTCGCACCATCAGGTATAGTTGTCAACATTAATAATAACAGGCTAGCTGGAGACTGATAGTCTGATCACTGAAGTAGCAATCATGATTCAGAAGACAAAGTTGATGATTGATGCTGGCAATGTCTCACAAAATCAGCATATACCAATGAGAATGGGGAAATCTTAGCCTTGGATGACTGAAATCTAACTCTCTAGCTCCTAACCTGCATTTCTTAACTATCCTAAACAGTTTGTAATAGTAGCTTTCAAGGACTAGAACTTTTTATACTTTTAGAATGAGTTGCATAGGTACAATACCTTGAACAAGAGTAGAAACTGTACATTGTAACAAAAAATCTTAAATTTTATCAATATAAAAAATCATTGCAATGTAAAATATTTGACTAGTAGCTGCTTCTCACTTTAAAAGTAGATTCAATGATATAGCCTTTTACCCTATCATTCCTTACATTCTTTTTCTTTCCTTTTATCCCCAACCCTCCATTTTTAAACACTAGATAGAAGAGAAAGAAATAATGAGGAAAGAAAAAGAAAGCAATCTCTGAATCTCATTTCCTATTCTGAGCTTTTTTCCCCTGACCATGAACAAAATAACTTGTAACCAACACCCTAAATGATGATGCATATCTGTAACTTACCAAATGGCCAAACACAACCCACCCAACCTCTCAGGAATGTTAGTGTCATGTTCTTAAAATTACTTCCTGTTGTCTGGTGGCAATGGCATCTTTAGGGAACCCTGAGAAAATTGGGATAATTGCCAAGTCCTGGGAGAGACATTTATTGTCCTTTCTCTGTGTAGTAAGAACGTACAGAGCTTAGCTGAAGTCCTGGCTGCAGTAGACTATGAGACTGGATCATCTTAGCCAACCACTTTGAACTTGTCCTGAGCAGATTTTTGAGGAAGCAACAATGGAGGCATTCTGTGAAGCTGGATCACCTGGAATATTTGTTTTGTCTTCTTTGATGTCTGGTCCTTTTGTTCTGAAAACACACAAACTTTTAAAGGTAACATACATATCTGTATTAGCATGGGTATAGAAAGTGTGGTGTGCACAAGTGAGCTAAGAATGATAGTCTTCTCTATGTTTGAGAAGGTAAGAGGCATCTCTCAACCTCATAAATCCATTTGGGCTGCACAATCAAAATGTCATGAGGACTCCACAGCCAAGATTTGTCATGTCTCATCCAGTCTTGGAGATGTTCCCATGTGAGGGATCAGCATATACACCATCTGTCTGGTAGCTTTTCTTGGTTTCTTTTCCTCATCTCTGTAGCTAAGATTTTTCAGGAGATCTCTATATCTAAAATCTGATCTTTATTAATTTTGAAGGAATCCATAACTTTTGATTTTATGCAAAAACAAAGGTAAAACCTCTCCCACCACCACAATGCAACACATTTCCTGACTTCCATTCTGAAGTTAAGGCATCCTTTAAAAATATAGAATGGTTTAATCCAGTAGTTTTTTCTATGATTCAATTTCTTTCAGTAATTTGTTTTTCCTCATTAGTATTTTTAAAAATTAAATTAAGTAAAATTCTATATAGGGTCCAAAAATGCTGTATTATGGTATTTCCAATCCTTATATGACTTAGTCTTTTTATATTACTTTACTCCCTCTTTAAAGATTTCACTTTATTATTTTTAAACTACTTTTACGACTATCTATACTCTTTTTTTTCTTTCTTTAGCACCTAAGCACATTTTCAAGCATACTGTACATGTTTAGAGATTTTCTTGGTCTGGGCCTGGCTTTCTGTGTGACTGCAGTCTTTCTATGTTCATGTAAACCAATCTGTAAATGTCCAGGATACCTGCTGCTACTGACCTGACAAGAAGGGGCGGTCAAACACAGCAAGCACTTCCAAGCTTGCGTTCTAGGAAGCTGTGCCCAGTTCTTTGTCTGGAATTGTTCTCAGCTTTCTCATGACCTGTGCTTGGATATACATGTACCACATTGGATGCTAAGTATAGTAGGTCTTTATTTGGACCACCAAACCCCAAATAATGGCAAGGAGACTTCTTATTAATTATGAAAGCTTGGTCTTAGCTTAGGCTTTCTCCAAACTAGATCTTAAAATGTAAATTAACCTATTTGTATTACCCTAAATTTTGCCACATGATTCATTACCTCTCCTCTGCCCTATATGCCCATGTCTGGCTGGCAAATATCTCACGCTTGAGTTTCTTTCACAGAGTTCCTGTCTCTGCCTGGAAGTCCCACCTATCCTTTTCTAACTGCCTATTGGCTATTCAGCTAGCCAGAAGGTTCCATAGGCAGGTGAGATTAAACAGAGACACATCTTCACACAACATACAAAAAGATTATCCCAACGCTGTGGTATGTGAAAACCCCAGCTTTTAGTGCTTTAGCTCCCCTTGAGTTCCTGATGATTTTCTCCATTCAAGTCCATGGCCTCTAACTTGGAAATACACTATCACTATTTTTTTATTACTCATTATGTTTGTAAAAATTTAAATTAACATAGACATATTAAGTTTTAATAAGGCATGCATTTTCAAAGAAGATTTGCTTTTGTTAATGTTCATTCCCACCCCTTTATAGGCAGAGGCTGCTTGTTCATTCTCGAATGCCCAGAACTGAAATAATCACACAGAAACTGTATTAATTAAATCACTGCTTGGCCTATTTGCTCTAGCTTCTTATTGGCTACCTTTTACATCCTAAACTAACCCATCTCCATTAATCCGTGAATCACCATGAGGTCGTGGCCTACCAGCAAAGATTCAGCAGGCTCCAGCGGAGGCTTCTATCTCCAGCGACGACTACATGACTTCTCCCTGACTCTGCCTACTCTCTCTATAAAAATATCTCTTCTAGCCTGGCTATATTCTGTTAAGTCATTGGCCAAAAGCAGGTCTTTATTAACCAATAAAAGCAACACACATACAAAAGGACTTCTCATACCATCCCTTTTTTCCCAATACCTAGGAAATGACTTTGACCCACATCTTCCACTGCCTCCAAAGTCTCCTCTCCAATTTTGTGTCGCCTGTGCCCTTTAAACTGCTTCCCTTCCTCAGCTGCTCTTTATTCAGTCTCAAAGTCTCCTTTATAACTTCACACTCTACAACCACATCCCCCTTTCCACTTATTTACCTGTACTGTAAGTATGATATTTACATAGAAGAGAATTGTTAAATATTTGTCCTTTGGGGTTAAGGTCACCTTATTTAACTTGCTGTTCCTGCAAATTTTATGATTTCTTTTTTCTTTATCACTGAATAAAATTTCACTGTGCACACATGCCCTAATTTCAAATAAACAGTCTCTGTTTCTGCTGCAATTATGTGTTCAATTCCTTGTGTGGGGGTGTAAGAATTTAGAGCCCATGGAGAGTATACCTCAAATCTTGGTATTTGCTGAATTAATTCACAATAGAAATTTATCTTGGAAGGAGTTTCCAGCATTTGAAGATAAGATATGTATGGTTGCTATAGCCCATTCTATTTGATCTAGCTGCTGCTGAGGGCATCGAGGAGGACTCCAGGAGTCTGGTTCCATAACATAGAGCTATCTCATGGGAAACCACAGTGGAGAAACACACCCAACTCTGGGTTAGAAGTCATGAGAGCATCTCCTCTAGGAGGTGTTTATGGGGGCTATTTATATTTGTCCTCACTAGGATTACTATGGATACAATGAAATGCCATGACCAAAAGCAAGTTGAAGAGAAAAGTTTATTTGAATTATCACAGTCCATCACTAAAGGAAGTCAGTGGAGGAACTCAAACGGGGCAGGAACCTGGAGGCAGGAACTGATGCAAAAGCCATGGAAGATAGTTGTTTATTAGCTTACTCAGCCTGTGTCAGTGATTTTCAACCTTCCTAATACTGCTTCCTTTTAATATAATCCCTTATGTTGTGGGGACTCCAGCTATGAAACTGTTTTTTCCTTACTTCATAACTCTAATTTTGCTGTTATGAATCATAATATAAATATCTTTGTTTTCCAACAGTCTTTGACAACTCCTGTGAAAGGGTCATTCAACTCCCAAAGGGGTCATGGTCCACAGGTTGAGAACCACTGGCCTATGTTCTTAGAGAACCCAAGAGCAAACATCCCAAGGATGGCACCACCCAAAACGGGTTGGGTCTTTCCTCACCACTCATTAAGAAAATGTCCTAAAAGCTTGAACTTGTGGAGCCTGAAGTTTTGGAAACACTTTTTCAATTGAGGCTTCCTCCTCTCGGATGACTCTAGCTTGTGTCAAGTTGATATTAAACTAGTCACAGAACATTCTATCTTTAATTCCCCATCCCTAGGTGCTGGCACTGCTCTAGAATTGTAGAGGAGATAGCTGTTCAATTAGTGACACTTTTGCTAGATATCTTCAAAATGTAGTTCACACAACAGACTAAGCTCTTCTATAGCATAGACTCTTGACTTTGCCTTTAAGAAGAACTTTCATGAATGGGTCCATTTCAATCTATCCCTAGAATTCAAAAATTTAGCTGACTAATATCCTAGTAGCTATTTCTTTTTTGTTATTATTTTTATTAACTTATTGGAAATAAACTTACTATTTGAATGCCTAATTAAAATATTTGAGCATTTTAGGAAGATTTTTGGAATTAGAATTTTAACCTTATTGTATACTCTGTTCTAATTTTTGTTTGACAATTTACTTTGTTCCATGAAAAAAAAAATTGTTTTCTGGCCCTTACTTTAGTATAAATTAACTGACAGGCAGATCTTAAAATGTTCACTATACCCCTCTTCTTAAAGGTTCCACAACCTTCCAAACAGTGGCTCAGCTGAGGAGCAGTTGTTCAGAAACAAGCCTAAAAGAAATATTTAAACTCAAGTCATGAAACTATTTTTAACCATTAGATTCATTTATTTTATCAGTCTTCATAGAGGGTTATAAGCTTTACTGACTTTTTCCTCTTCTAAGACCCAACCTGTGGTTTCACTGTTTTCAGATTCCTATATTCGGTTTTATCGATTTTTTTTAGTACTGTTTCAGTTTTCTTCTGTTTTCTCTCTGGTTTCTAATTTACTCTCATTTTATTAGATTACAGTATGGGATGTTGACATTCACCCAGTGCCATCAGGTGCTACAAATTTTCCTGTTAGGACAGTAGTAGCTTTTTCGCTAAATCCTTTGAAATTTTATTCACTTTTGTATTTTGTTTTCAGATTTTCTTTGTTACCTATATCTTGTGTGTTTGATTTACCCAGTCTTGGAGATTTCCTTGTTGTTCTGAGGCTATTGATTTCTGCTTTTCTTGTACCATAATACAGATTGTGTATGACTTTAATCTGTTTAATTTGTTGCAGTCCCCATTGACATTCAGGGTGTTTTCCCTCTCTGACAGCCTATTATCCAGTCCTGTGGCCACAAGGTATTCATCAGTTACCACCATCTGCTGGAAGTGCCTAGGGCTGGGTGATCAATGTCGACCATTTTCCGCTTCCCATTTCCACCCACAGCACAAGATTCCTTTACTGCTCAAATCCTAAAGCAAAACTTGAGTACTCCCAGGCAGTGTTCCCCTTCAATAGTCTTACTTAAGCGGGGAATTGCTTACAGCGGACTCTCTGAAGAGCTGTGATGAACTCCTTAACCCTATGACAAATTAAATCCTTTCAGCTTCTCTGCCCCTTTCCCACATCTATTAACCAAGGCCAATCTCCTTTCTGTGCGTTGGTCGGTAGCTGACAACATCCAGTACAAGATCAAACTTTTTCAGCTTTACAAATTTTTCTCCATTGATACTCATTGCTTCCAGTGATCTTTTTTCGGGTAACCATAAAATAGAATATATCAGGTGTCAGCATTCAACAAGGTTCAAGTATTTCACACATCTCTAGGGACCCACCAAAAATGTACTTGAAAATTGGGTACCTGGTTACCCTATAAGGACCTTCTTCTACGGAGGTGACCTTGATATGGAACTTACTGGAATGGTTCCCACTCAACAAGGTCTTCACCTA
The DNA here is from genome assembly GCF_982192425.1 of Myodes glareolus. Lineage (NCBI taxonomy): Eukaryota > Metazoa > Chordata > Mammalia > Rodentia > Cricetidae > Myodes > Myodes glareolus. The sequence goes on from NC_142039.1 coordinate 45,376,295, forward strand.
CATTACTGAGGGTAGTGATAAATACTACTTCCTCCTTAATCCCTCTAACTAACTGTTTTTCTGAGTGGAAGATCTTCTAGAAGAATTGTTTTCAACCTTTGGGTCATGACCCCCTTGTAAGCCCCATATCTCCAAAAATATTTATGATTCATAACAGTAATAAAATTAGGTATGAAGTAGCATTGAAAATAGTTTTATGATTGGGGGTTACCACAACATGAGAAATGTATTAAACGGTCCCAGCACTGCGGAAGTCGAGAATCACTACTCTGGAAACTCAATGCCATAGGATCTGGTTCTAACCTTGCTGTTCTGTAGGAACTCTGGCCTGATCTCAATGCATAATTTGTCACATTTATCAGTGAGTGACCCCCTTTGTCATGATTTTACCTCTCTCAGTCCACCTTGACTGCCTTAGAACTTTACAAACCCGAGTTACATGCAGTCCTCAATAACACAACCCTCCAAATTCACTTGTGTACCTAAAATCCTACGTCAAAGTCCCATCTGGAGAGGGCAGGAGAAAAACTAACACCTGTACCCCACCCTTGGTCTGTCACACTCTAATCTCTACTCACTTGCCCAACTAATTTGCTCAACAGGCAAGCAAGGCATGAGAATTTAAGTTAATCCCAAAAGAGACATAAAACTTTTCTATTCTATACCATTCAAAGGAATGGCCTTTCAACAAAAAAACCTAACCAGGTTTCAAAATGCATGAAAATTATACATCGTAAAATAACTCTGTTCGTATTAGAATTCATAGCCCCTAATGCCCAGAAACAAGCAAAGACTCTCTCACAGCCACACTGACACATGTTCTAGTCTATGTTATAAAATGTTTTATAAATTGTGAGATGGCCTGCCAGAGAGAAAAATCACAATTCTTAATTTCTCCCCTCTATGATTAACCAAATTTCAAAAGAAATTAATTTTCCTTAAATAATTTATGTTAGTAAATTTTTATTAAAACAAGGAACCAAGGAAGTAGATTCATTGATCTATTTGTCCAGGAGCAGTTTGGAGTGAAGTCAGCTATGAGCAAAGCCCCTGGCTGTAGTTTCCTCACGCTGGAATAGCAGCACAGGTGTTCTTTACCGAAGCAGCGACCTTGAGGAGTGATGCTGCCCATAGAAGTACATGTGTTCACTTGTAAAGGAAATGAATTTTGAGGTTGTAACAAATACTGTAGTCATTCAGGTTAAGGATTTAGAGCGTTCCCGGAGAGCTCTTGCAGTCCAAAATGTGGTTTGTTTTGTGCACTTGGTTCAAATTTTGAAAAAAAGATTCGTGGAAATGTCTGCCATTTTAGAGGCTTTATTTAATGTGTTTTCTGAATGACTATCTGGTAGTTACACCAAGACTTAGATTCTGTTGGGCATGCTTATATTGGTGTTATATAAGCCTGTTCGGACATCCCTGTCTTTATGTTTTGGCTTCATCTTCATCTTCGTGTTGTGAAAGCCATGTGGATACCTTCTGAGTGATTTTGCAGTAGCAGATGCTATGAGAATAGTTCCATATCTCCTGCCTGAGGTTTGAACACTAGTTGAGTAGTGAGTTTTTGTACTGTGGAATAAATATTGCAAAGCCCAGTGTGTTAGGGAACTTGGGTGCTTAAATTTGAATTTAGACAAATTCGGGGGGATTTCTGTTGTAAGCACAGAAAGCACTGTATCCTGCCTATCATAGTGACTCGGATGAAAATTTTCTGGAGACGAGTCCTTTTGTGATCTGCTGTTGCTCTCTGTGTTAGTATAACTATTTATATGACATGGGAGTATTAGCTCTTCATAAGTGACTCGATGGAGCTGAAAGTCAAACTTCTGAATTAATATTCTATTAAAAATTTATCTAGTTGAAGATCCCTAGGACTATGAAAAGAATAAAATAAACTTCACTCTGGTCAACTTTGGGGGATCCTCTGTAGGTGGCACTATTCTTGCTGGCAGTATCAGGGTCTACAGTCCCAGGTGTAGTCGTGACATCGAAGAGCACATCCTAAGAACTCACCCTTCACACACACACAGTTGGAAGGAGTTAGAACTCATCTGAGGGTTGCACATAAGACTTCCCTACACTACCTTCTTAGAGGACAATTTCAAAGAACTTGTGACGAAAACCCCTAGGTGAAAGTTTGCTAAGGAATGTCTATCAAGCACCACAAGTTATTACCACAAAAACACTTCTCTAGACTTAACTCCTGTTTCAGCTGCCAGGGTGGGCTGTTACCAAATCGAGCACAGAACAGAATAGTGTGCCCTTCCATTTCTATGGTTACTGACTGATGTGTAATGATGCCTTTGGCTGTTTCAGCATTTTTGGGGTTTTCTTTTTATTTTGATGTTTGCCTTTGTGTTCACCTTCCACAGAGTTGCTGTTTGCGAATAGCATTCCGGTTGGAACTTCTCATTTAAAATGTGTAAGCATTTTTTGTCTCTCCCTGCTTTGTTTGTTTAACTGTCTCTGTACTGGAGGTTGCCTTGGACTCACAACATAGCCCAGGTTGTCCCCAATCGCAAAGCAATGTGCTCCTTAGCTTCCTGAACTCTTAGAATTCTAGGGCTGAGCCATCCTTGCATTTCTAGTAAGTATGTTCAGGAGGTGGGGGTCTTTTTTCCCCTTAAAGTTGCTAATTTCTGTTCTTTCTGCTTTTCTCCTTTTATTTTTTTTTCTTTTTTCATCTTACTGAAGATTGCCCTTGATTAGCTTCTTGTTCAAAGTGTTTATCTCCGTCAGGCCTAAATAAAGTAGTGGAGAATTTGATCTCTCCTTCCATGTTACTTTTTGTTTGAAGGACCAAATTCAGCTCATCAGGCTGTAGAGGCAAAGATTTCTTTCCACTGAGTCACTTCCGCAGTTCTCATGACAAATATGGATGTGCATGTATGTATAATTGTGTGCAGTAAAATCTGTTTTCCACATACAAGAGAAGACTTGTTATGTTTTGCTATTTTAATTTCCCATTTTCATCTCTTCCCCTTACGATCCTTTAGGCTTTGTTCACTGCTCTTAGTTTTAATTCCGCTTTATTTTATATATGTGTGTGTACTTATATGTATGCATATACTTATGTGTGTAAATATATGCTTATTTTAAATCTACATTTTTGCATATGACAGAATCATGATATTTGTCTTTGAGTCTGGCTTTCTGCTTCTGTAACAGCTGCACTGGTTTACCCTCCACGCACAGTTTGGTGGCTGTGTCTTCATATCCTCCTGAGGATTTGTTGGACTTCCTAACAGAGTCCTTCTCAGAATGCTTGTTCCTGTGCCTGTGTCCTGAAGGATTCTCCCTATGCTTCGCCCTAGCATTTCAACAATAATAGTTAATGTTAACATTTGCACCCATTTTGAATTTAGTGCGTACAGAGTTAGAGCTAAAGGTATATTTTTCTTCTTCAAAGGGTGGATATCTGGATTTCTGGGTACTATTTATGGGCAATCTACATTCAGTCTTTCTATGCAATGTATTCTTTAAGACCTTTGTCTCTTTATTTCTGGGTCTATTGTTCCATTTCATTCAACCACATGTCTGTTTTCTGTCAGAAACATGCTGTTTTGTTATTACAGCTATGGTTATTTCATTGGAAATTAGGATATCTTACCTCCAGCATTATATTTATTGTGCAGGGTTACTTTGTTTGGAGATTTGTGCTCCTATATTAATTTTAGAGTTTTGTTATGATTGAAGAGTATGTTTGGAATGTGGATGGGGATTGCACTAAATCTGTAGATAGTTTTTGGTAATACAACTCTTTTGTAGTGTGAATTCTGCCAGTTAATGTACATGGAAGTTTTCGCATACCTACAGCCCGCTTTTATTTTTCTTCCATGTTTAAACATTTGCTTTGTTGTTCTAGCTAAAATGTTAATAACTATATAGAATAGTAAATGCATTATGTAAATATAGATACTTTTATTTCTCTATAAATACTATTTACAGTCATTGTATTTTGATCTCTTGCTTTATGTGCTAGCTAAGATTATAAGCATCATATAGATAATAGAAAGAAGCAGGGACACCCTTTTATTTCTCATGAATTTAGGAGAAGGGCTTTCTGTACCTTTGTCAATTTTGTATAATACTGGTTGTAGGTTTCTCACATGTTGCCTTTCAGTGACATTTGTATTTCTAGTTTCTTTAGGGTTTTTTACATTAAGGCATGTTTTACACCTATTCAAATGATCATCTAATTTTGGTTCCTGGATCTGCTTAATTGATGTAAGGCATCAACTGATTAGCAAATGCTGAGCCATCCTTATTTTCCCAGAATGAGACTAATGTGAACATGACCAATGGTCACTTTTAAAATATGTTGATGTATTTAGTTAGCATTCATTGCATCGTAAAGAAAACTTGCATACATGCTCATCAGAGAAATAATGTATAAATTGCTCGTTTTGCTTTGTGCTTATCTGTTTTTGTTGAGAAAATAGTACTGACGTCCTAGAATGAATTTGGTGGGGTTTCTTCCTTTTCTGTTTCATGGACTACTTTGAGAAGCATTGGTTTCCATGTTTCTTTACATGTCCCCTAGAATACAGCAGGAATCTCTATTTTCTTTGAAGAAGACTCTTTCTTACTTCTTTCTTGACTGGTTCTTAAACATAGGTCTACTTGATGAAAACACCACTCAACTTTCGAGTACTATCCTACCATAGTCCCTCATTCAATATCCAACCGTGCCAAAAAAAAAAAAAACCCTCTACTGTTTATAAAGTTTTTAAATTATTACTTTATCTGAAAATTCTTTAAATCACTTCTGAAAGGTAGTCTAGCTAATGTATACTATTTATAAATAAACCTTTTTCATTGCATATGCTTCTTGATTATCGGCATCATGGATTCAGAGAAAAAGATCCCAAAATAGTAGATTTTGTGTTCCTTTGGAGGTATCGTGGCATTTTCTTTCTTGTCTGGTTTGGAGATTATGTTTTATTTTCATTTTCTTTAGTGGACTATGATTTCATTAAATATCAGTGTGGACAACAGTGGATGTATCCTGAGTGAGCTTGGTGAGAATTTTGCATCTATAAGGTTTTACCTTCTACCAAAGGTAAAACGTTTTCAGCTAGTCCTTCTTTTAAGAGTTGGGCAACACCATTCTCCTTTCCATCTTTTTTGGAACATAATGGTATGTTTTCTTGGAGCTCCTCTTGTCATCCCACTGATCATGGATTCAATAACAGTTTAATTTCTAAATTCCTTCTCATGTTATCTTGGCGTTTTTATTACTACAGCCTGTAAAATTACTTGTAATCTGGGATGGTTATTTTTTAATGTTTTAGTTGGTTTTGCTTCTCAGATTCTAGATTGTTTTGGCTATCTTGTGTCTTTTGTGTACCCTTATAAAACATGTTTCTTTTTTCTTTTTTTTTCTGAAGAATTTGGCCAGAATTTTTAATGAGGATCACATACCTAATTATTAGTGCTTTATTACAAATAATTCCAAAAACTTTACAGTTCAACTGAATGTGGCAGAAACTTCACAATATTCTTGCTTCCATGTGCTTAATGGGCACACATTAATACTAGAACTTTAGGGACAAAGATATTATGTACCACAAGAAAAGAAACATTCTACACAAGGAAAGCATTAGTTTTGTGGGGCCTGGGAGTGTAAACTCTTCACACTCTTATTACCAATAGAGGATCATGGTCATAATATGAGAAGTTTTGGTGACTCTGAGTGACAAATATTGACACAAAAAATAGGTTTGTAAAATACTGTTGAAATTATTATTGGAAAAGAAAATTGCAAGAATTTTGATATCATCAAATGAGAGTTTATCTGAAAATACGAACAGAGGAGCAGATGAAATGTTTATGGGTTTCAGATGTGTGGTGAGTTGTGAGGCACAGTTTACTGAAGGGAAGAAGAGATGCTAGTGACTGGCACTGGACCTGCAGTTGTGAAGGGTTCTTCTGGGTTTGGAATCGCCTCATTGTGTTGACTAACAGAATTGCCAGTGCTTTCAATGTTTCTCATCTGTGTAAGATGCTACAAAGGCAATATAAAATTACAGATTTCTTAGTGCCCTATTGTGAAAAAGTGCATCTGCTGAATGAATACTTAATTTAAAATTAATACATAGCAATGTCAAAATGAACTGGAAGAAACGGACAGTAAGAAATGAACACAAGTGAGAGCAATTAAAGTATTTAGGTTGTCTTGTGACCATAAGATGATTTATATGACAGAACATACAGTGTTCACATCTCCATGGCAAACCCCTTCGCTGGGTGAATGAGCTGCTAGTACACATGATGTGTACTAAAGTTGGAGAATTTCTCTGAGGGGGTCAACTGTAAGTTGAACGTAGTCCATGACCAAACTGAAGCCATTACAGAGTCAGCCTGGAGCAGATCAGGTACCCAGAGCCGGTGAAATGAGGTAATGTAGCAAGTGCTATGAGCACCATCACCTACTTAATTTAGACATCCAGCAGGATGTCTGGATCTTGCCAGCTGCTTGGCCCCTTTGAGATGCCGAAGGATGAAGAAGCCAAATGACTTGAGAATAATTCTGTGTTCTCAAGAGCTAATAAGTAGTGACTCACATACAACCTGTTGATGACACTTAGAGGAAATTGTAAACTCAATAGGATCTTTTCACACTTTGTTAATCCTTATTGTTATTGCTAGGAGAGCCCCAAAGCTGAATTACAAAATAATTTCCCTTGTGTTGATAAGGTAGCAGTAACTCTTCAGAGACCATGCCTACCCCATCTGAAAAATAGCATTATATAATACTAACTACCATGCATACTTAAAGGAACTGTAAACATAGCTGTTAAGAATTTCAAAGTATGTGTGGTACATGGTGGAAAAGTTGCACAAAAGTCATAAAATTAGTGGCAAATGATGAGACGCTTTTTGTCCTGATTGTTTAACCAGTGAGGCCTCAAAGGCCCTCCATAAGGCACGTGCTTTGTTGTTACATACGTCAAAACCAAATGAGGTAAACCTACTGATGAAGATATAATAATTGTTTCAAGGTATGGATAAATAAGGCTGGACCTGAGCTAGGAACTCCCAATGTGCCTGCTGATTTGATAATTCCAAATATACTAGGCAGAATACTGGAGTGAAGTATTAATAAATGACTTGATAAGCTGTATATTAACACAATAATCAATCCAAGCAGAAATTATAATGGCTATTTCAATAGTGGCACCACCTTCACAGTGCAACCAACTAACCACATTCTGACTTGGGTTAAGACTTATTCAAAAAAGGAACCCATGTTTTGCATTCCAAGCCATGCCAAAATCTATGGCTGAGGAGGTTCTAGCCTTGTCCAATTGGAAGACTTTCATTGCTATTGTGTTAAATAGATGTGGTATGGCTATGAACCTTCGAAATACATTTATACCACATATGACTGCTGCTGTTAACCTTGTAGCAAAGACCAATTCTACAGTAGTTGGTTGTTACTGAGAGAAAATTATATCAATTAAAATGGTGAAATTATATTATCATTTCTGTGGCATGGTGGTCCAATGCTCATAAAGGAAATAAAATAAAGTGTGTCACACATTTTATTTATCGGGAAATGTTGCTGAAGAGTAGACAGAAGACTGTAAGAGCCTGAGGGAAAAGATGAAGTGTTAGGAAATTGCTACATTCCTCTGGAGTGACATCTGGGAGTGATGATCCCACTATGATAAAACTGAAGCATAACTGAGTGTAGAAATAAGGAAAACAATATAGATGAAGCTAGGGCTTTTATTTTTTATATTTATTTATTTATTTATTAAAAATTTCCACCTCCTCCCTGCCTCCCTCTTCCCTCCCCCTCCCTCTCTAGTCCTAAAAGCAGTCAGGGTTCTAGGGCTTTTATTATGGTGATAAGACTGTCAATACTCCCTGAGAAGTCAGGGTCATGGGATCCTCACCTGGGATTCCAAATTATCATTTATTTCCACAGCCCATCTCTGCATACCTTTGGGAGTGTTCTGATGGACTACAGAGGTGGTGGAAAGTTAACTGAAGGCAGAATTCTGGTGAAGTGACCTTCTTCAGTTGGTATCCATACTGCATGGTTTCTCAGAGATGTGGCTGTCTTTGTCTCAACCCCGCTCCTGTAAGTATTTCTTCATTTATGCTCCTCCAAGCTGAATGAATTCATAACTTTACACTAAACTATGCATGGATGAAATGCTTTCTTGGTTTCCAGTAGTACTTAGGAAATATTTATAATCTTCAGTATAAAAGGCGCAAGACACAGTACACTCTTCCATCAACAATTCAGAGAAGAACCTTCTGTGCTCCAGAGAAATATAACAATTTCTATGGTTTGTGTTGTCTCAATTGGAGTGAACAGAACAAGGTATTCATATTACTAGTATCTCTTGAGTAGAAACACAACCTCCAATGCTCAGGACAGCCTCTGGACAAGGATTGGTCCATCTTAATATGGGAAATTATCTGGAATGAGAACACAGGAATGAATAGGTACAATTTGTTACAATTCCAGAATGAAACAGATATCCTTTTCTGGTTCCAGGCCACTGCTCTGGACCGACTAACTTGAATCAACCTATTGAAACTTTCAGTTCTCAGCCTAACATAGACAACAGTAGCAGATGTGTATCTTATACTCTCCTGAGAAACTGGCTCAAACCAAATAATTTTGTAAAATATAAAGTGGCATGTTTTGGCCTTTATATTTTTTTATAACATATTAAGAAAGATGAACGAGTACATATATGCATCTAAGAACAATAAATGAGAAAATAGATCATGACCTTGAAAGACAGCAAGAAAGGGTAAATGGGAAAGTTTGAGGGAAGAAATATGAAGGGGAATTGATATACATATATTATAACTTCAAAAAGTAATAGAAATAACTGAATTTGTAACAACTAAGAAATTTATGAAATTTGAAACAAAAGAGTAACATATCTAGACTGATAATATCTCTTCAATGAGCAATAGAAGATGTATGTATTGTGTGTGTGTACACATGCACGTGTATGTCTGTGTGTATTTATCAAGTATAAATTAACTCATGAAAACACGTTTTTTGAAAATTGAGATAATGTTAATTTTGATAAGAGTTTAATTTTATACTTAAAAGGGTTAGTTAACTAACTTTCACACTGAATAACTTTTCTGATTTTTTTTTAATTCTTTGGAGTATTTGAGATTAGATGTTTCCCACACCTTAATCTTAATAATTCCTTCCTTTTACTTAGGACATTTTAAATTGCTTCCATCAAAGGTTCTGTTAAGCTTGGATTCTAAGACTCACAGGTTTTTACATCACTTTGGGTTTTTGTTTTGGGAGAGGCTTTTCTCATTGGTTGAGGTTTTTTGCACCTTTTTATTTTCACGGGTATGCTTTTGTAGTGCGTGTTTTTGTATTCCTATTCTCAGGCATGTGCATGATCCTTGGGGCTAGAGGTTTGTGTCAGAAATCAGCTTCAGTTGATCTGTCTTATTCATTGAGGCATCTCAAGTGTAATCACAACTTACCCATAAGGTTAGTTTTCTATGGTATCCTCTATTTCTGCCCTTTAAGAAAATAAACTTACCAAGGGCTTTGCTCCACCAGGCATTTGCTTAGATTCTGAGGACTGTAATTTCAATCTTCATACCTTATGGTAGAAATTTTAAATACTATGCCCCAACTGGTCCTCATGTTTTTATTTCTGAAAATTTTCTGTGGTTGTATCACTAAGGTTTATAAGGTCTTTTTAGACAGGCAGTGATGTACACACCTTTAATCCCAGCACTTGGGAGGCAGAGACAAGGGATCTCTCTGACTTTGAGGCCAGCCTGGTCTACAAAGCGAGTTCCAGGACAGCCAGGGCTACACAGAGGGACCATGTCTCGAAAAATAAAATAATTAAAATTTTAAAGAAGAAAAGAAGGAAGGGAGGGAGGGAGGGAGGGAGGAAGGAGAGAGGGAGGGAGGGAAGGAGGGAGGGAGGAAAGAAGGAAGGGAGGACAGAAGGAAGGAAGGAAAGAAGGAAGGAAGGAAGGAAGGAAGAATGTGGTACATACTTGATCTTTCCTCTTGAAAGAACAAATAACTAATGTTTTAGAGGTCTATCGCCTGATGGGATCAGCACAGGTCATTGTCACAAGTCTGAAAAGTTGGAGTGATCAGAATAGAGGTCTTAGCACCTGTCTGATCATGTCATGAAGGGTACGGATTGAGATGATTTTCATAGTGGATGATGTTTGTTCTCCCAAGTCGGCTCAAATGTACTAATCCGTACAAAAGACGGGATAGACAAGGCTTCCCTAGACAGCATAACATGTGCAACTGCACTTGGAACGACCACATAAGTGATTTCTTTCTTCATGCCAGGGGCCCTCCTACTGCTGCTCTTATCGAGCATGCTTCTGTGGGAGAATGTGGGTGGTGTGCCCATGTGTGAAGCTGTAAATGGGCGATGCCAGTTGACTCTCGAGTACTTGTTTAATCAAGCTCGTGGCCTGTCTAAGAACACCAAGCGCCTCACTTCGGAAATACTGAACGAGTTCGTAAGTACCTCACTTACTGTCAGCTTCTCCCAAGAGGAGCTTTCACAACAATATCTGGGTGGTACTGCAGCTCAGCAGAGAAGCACTGTGGTCCACATATCATGTAACACATCTTCACAGGCACAAGAAACCATCTGCCACTGAAACAGAACCAGAAGAATGGAACAGTTTGGTGAAATCTTTAAGTTCAAGGGGGAAAGTCTTTAAGTGAATTTTTTTTCTCCAAAAGAAATTTTTATATTTTAAATTAAAAGTTTTCCACTTGTCACAGAAAGCCCTAAAATGTTTGACTTAAGAGAATCTCTACCTTTTTTTTTGGGGGGGGGTGCTGGGTGCCAGTCCCCATCAGCATTTTCCACTTAGTGCACAGCAGATACCCAATAAGGCACAATGACTTGTAGGGGAAGGCTTAAATTCAAAAGAGTTACAATTAGAGAAATAATGCTGGGAGGAGAAAATCAATAATGATAATAGCAATAATTATAACTTCTCAGAAATCCCCAAACTTGGGAGACATTGTTAAATGTGAGTTTACCATTTTGAAGCAAACATTTTAACATCTGTAAATAGGCTCTGCCTTCTGGATGAAGAGGCTTTGTCCCCTCTAAGTCATTTAAGGTGCTAACAATAGACAAGAACATCAAACAATAAGGAACTTGCAGCATAGGCCTCTCATATGGGTAATAAACACATTCATATAGTTCTACTTAATCACTAGAAATTTTTCATTCTGCAATCTTGACTGGCAGCCTTCCAACTTGTTCGGAACCCTAGTGGGTCATTAATCTTTACAATTTTGCTCACTCTAAAATTCAAATAAAGGTATTTTAAATAATATATTTAACAAATATAATTTCAGTAAATATTGATAATAGGAAACTTGGTATATTATTTTTATTTTAGTTTTTGTTGTATAATATTTCTGAAAATATTATGCATGAGTTTTCTAATGACTGATTCTATTATGATCAGCAAATTACAGTTTGAATTTTTAAGGAAATTTCTATTGTCAAGGTGTACAGACTCAGTGATAACTCAGTGATAAGTAGCAGGAGGCTGAGGGTTACAAGCACAGATACACACTCACTGTGCCAATGATATTCTAGGAAAGAGCATCGTTAAAACGCCAAGTGTTTGTAGTTATGGTTTTTTGTTGTTGTTGTTTTTCTTTCTTTCAAATAACAACTTTTAAGAAAGCATGCAAAAGCAAAAGAACCATAAATCAGAGAAGTTAATAGGCTCCAAGGATAGTTGGAAAAGTGATATTACAGATTGATGCACTAACTACACCAACGCATCATTTTCCTCATTCCTAAAGTTAAATATTTCTATGTAGTGCTCATCCTTTAGAAGTAAACATAGACCAAATGTATTAATGTACTACTCATAGATTTTTTGACTCACTTCTCCAGCTCACTAATGTTCTCATCATTTCCAGGACAAAGAGTATGCTAAAGGTCCAGGGATCCAGGACAAAATTCCCCTGCTATGCTACAATTATTCCCTCCCTGTTCCAGATAACACGACAGAAGATCAAGAGATTCAGGTGAGCCCTCAGTGTCATTTTCTCATCAAATCAACTGAAGCAGTGGCCCCAGCTCTGCCAAGTTGCAGGTTATTACAGAGAAAAAGGAAGGAAACACAGCAATCCATGGGAAAAGCTTACAATTCCCACCCAATGTTACTGCCTTCTTTTTGGGCTTTACATCTTGGGAAATACTGTAAGTGCTTCACAAGAGGCAAACATGGCATCTGGTGCAAGGTTGACACATTAGGCAACCTGTTAATAGTAACTATGACATTCTCTCATCCTGTTCCTTGACGTAAGCAGCCTTAATCTATAAAGTTTAATGCACCACACATATATTGTGTGCTCTTTAATGATTTTATACATTTGCTGTACACACTCTGCACATCTGGTTCACATATCAGTAATTGTAGGCATGAGGGATAGTGAAGGAAGAGACTATCTTTAAAAAGTAAAGGAAGAGAAAATTTGCCGTCTTGTAGATATGACGAATGTCACCAAGCCTGTGTTTTGTATTTTGTTGCATCGTACACTGCAACTAATAAGCCAAGGAATTGACATATAGTAGGTGCGTGTACTATTTCTAAAAACTACAAACTAAGAATGATAAATTATCAATATAGTCTAGTATTTGCTAATTTTACTACACTCTTTTGTTATGAATATGTAAGGGAAGTTATAGGGAATATAAATTCAATCTGAGTAAAGTTTAAAACCATATATTTTATGATAAAGGGCCTTTAACTTAAGATGGCCAAAGCACTGATATTATGTATTTGCTGTAAAGAGAATTATAAGAGCTTTATTTTTCTGATATTAAAAGTTACTTAATAAAGATTTGTTTCCATTAACTTTAAAAAAAAAGGTCTATTCCATGTCTAGACACTCACAAATCACTGTACTAACACTGCTGCTAATAATCCTCAAAACATTGCATAGCACAAGTGACAAACACTACTCTAGGTATCACATGCAATCCAACCTGAAGTTTTCCATACATTTTCATGTGATGCTCAATTGTTTTTGTTTAGCCTGAGGTCCTTCTGAAAGAGACCATAGGCGTGTTGACTGTCTGGAACAACACTCTGAGACACGTAGTAACAGATATTGCTGATCTGGAGTCAATCGCCGGTGTTGGTGCTTTCATTTCTAAAATCAGAGAGACAATTTCAAAATTAACAAGACTCGCAGGACTTCTAAAGGAAGTCAAGTCATTACTCAACCTGGTAAGGTCCCTCCTTTTACTACTTTGCTTTTCTCATTCACGAATGCTGCCACCCTGCTAGAGACAAATGCATTTTGAAGTATGTCTCCTGGGAGAGTGACATAGAGAGCCTCCAGCCTGAGGGGTTGCTGGCAACTCCAACTTTCTCAATGGTGTTTCACTCAGCACCTCACAGCCAGGGCTTTCCGGAGATAGGGATGTCTCCTCACAGTCATTTGGACTGTGCCCTTCCTGGAGAGAGTGAAAGTCTCTTGAGATTTCAGGAGATCTCACACCATCACTGGTCTGTCTGCATCTTAACCACCAAGAACAGTCCTCATCATTTCTGTGGCTTTGTTTCCAGATATTAGCTGCTGGGTAGATTTGATTGAAAGGAAATGGTGAACTAACAAAACCAAGATGCACAAATGGTACCTCAGAGACAACACCAAAGATACAGAAAAGGTCATTCTTGGGAGAGCTAACACTAGTTCCTTTATTGTCCTTCAGTCAAACCCACATCTATAGTCAAGTAGCAACTTCTATCTATTTTTGTAGGGACATACTCCATCTAGGACCAGCTGCATGTCCAAAATATATGTGGGAGATTTGGGGTCTAGTTTTCAGATAACTAACAGATCTACGGCTGCCTCTTCTAGACTCATGAAAATCCATATTTTGAGCTAAAGATTTCCTTTCCTAATTTTCTCCCAAATCTTTATTCAACACTTAAAAGCACTACAGAACGATAACTGTTAACATTACAATTAATAAGTGCTTACCATTTCATGACTAGATTCGTCTTGAATTTGAGGAAGATGAAGACGCCTTTGCCACAGATGGACTGTCATCTTTATATCTGTTAGACAATCATTCTCATCTATTTTTCTACCATGTCCTCCTTGGCTGCCTGAATTATAATGCAGAAAGGATCGCCATTCATGTCAATATCTTGAGATGTCAAATGGTCCCCAGGAAATGCTAAGGCTGCGTTCTATTTATTCCAAAATGTTCACAAACAGAGCAATGCTAGAGTGACTCATCCCGTCAAACATTTTGGTTCAATTTATGCCTTTTCCATGAGTACTGATGAATTCTTGGGCTATTAAAAACTAATGCTATAAAAAATATCACGTCTGATAACATAAATTTGTAACTGTTTCTTTTGTCAATTTCCTAGCAAACATATCAAAAGCATTGAGATATTCCTATCAAAATTTGCTGTAAGCTATGTTTTTCTTGAAAACAAGATACAATCCAAACTGATCTAAACTCACTGCAAGTTAATGCAAGTCAAGTGAATAGACTCGAGGGGTGACATAATAACATGGAACTCCTGGGATACTTTATGACAACCAGCACCCACTACCATGAGCCAATTTTCACCTTGTACTGAAAAAAAATATAAGCATAATGGACTTCAATATCCCTCACTCCCCCTCCCAAAAAAAATTGTCAGTCCAGAAAGTTCTTGGATCCAAAGAGGAAACGTCTCTAGGTATATGCAAGGACTGTCTTCAGGTACACTCCTCTGAATTCTCATCTGCTCATTGGTACAGCCACATGTTATCTTTACCTGGGGTCTAGCAAGGCTTCTCCAGGCTAATTTTCACTTCCTCTGCACACTGCTTAGTACTTTCCCCTCATACTCTGATGCTTCTAGTCGCTTCCAGTTCTGACAATGTTATACCAATAGAAAACCAGAACTGCTCACACTACTGTCCTTGCCAGAGTATTTCCCCTTATGTGTCACTATCACAACTGGATGGAAGATTAGAAGGAATGGGCAATTCTTCCAACATAGTCTTATGGTGTAAAAGCATTAAAAGCTCTCAACTAAACTCCCTATTAATGGCAGGTATCTCTCTCATCAAACATACTAATGAGTAAATAAGATTATTATAAATTGGCATCCCTACTCCTCACCTCTGCTGTTTGTGACCTCCTCCAGTCCCTGCTTGCTATCCCGTTGCTATAAAAACCAAAGTGGCTCAAAGTTTATCTGCCAACTGATTCAGAGGAATCTCATAAATCATAAGCACTCCCTTCACAGTCATAAATCTGCATGCCGCTGACCTCTCCACTAGGTTTCTAACACTTTCTCTTTTTCTCTTGTTCAGATGGACGCAGAGTAGATCAGAAAGTCAAATTCATTATAACTAATTTACCCAAAGAGTGAAGTGCAATTCTTCCCTTGATTTCAGCCCCATGTAATTTTCTTTATTAACTATCAACCTGCCCATACACACAGATTTTCTCCTCAAGGTCACAAGTTCTAGCACCCAAACTCACTGCTGCAATCCCTAATAGTCCGTGTCCTGAGTGTGGAAAAGCATTATGGGTGAGGATATTGCAGCCCATTAACTGCCTTCAAAGCAAGTGAGAGGTTTATTTCAATGCCGGACATCCTTGAAAGTGGCAATGTCGGGTTATCTTTCTCCGACAAAGAACTTATGAAAAGAGAAGAAAGGTAAAAAGATGACAAAAGCAAAAATGTACCAGAGACAGGATATGGAGTTAATTGTCATTCAATTACCAAACTCAGGGAAACCTACATCTTTTGTTATTTTTAAACTTAATATCAGATACTATCTCATGTTCTCCTTTACTTCCCTTCTCCCTTTCTTTCCTGATAATTTCAATTAAACACAAATATTCTTTTCCTTAATCTGTTGAATTACAGTAGTTCTAGGGCAAGCAACACTAGATGATTATGTATCTAGATATTAAAAAAATTTACCATATTCCAAAATTGCCAAACTTGCAGGAATACTGTGCAGCAAGAAGACCTTCTTCCCTCAGATCTAATGTTGTTTCTACTCTCAATCATGCTCCTGCCTTTGACTGAGATGATTTAAAGATCTCCACACAGTACCATTCTATAAACTAATCTCTGTCCTCTTCAGTGTCTGTAAAAGGTCATCTCTCTGCTATAATTCAGTCTGTTACTATCAAAGTTGGAAGAGTTGTTGGGATTCATGGATGTTTTATATCCAAGTTATTTATTATCCAAAGTATGGAGTATACATTTCCCACTTAACTTATTTCCTAATAACTTATACATATTTCCAAAATAGAGGATGGTAACTTATCAGCAGGAAAATTCGACGATACAATTTTATAAAATGCAATTTCAAGAGTGGTTTTAACAAGCATGGATACTAGACCCCGGTCAATCACTGAGGAAGTGAGGTTAAAAAGGCTTCTGTGAAACCTTCACTGAAATCAAGGTTTCAGGAGAGAAGAGTACAGATATCAGTGTTTTGTAAAGCCAATAAGCAGTAGTAAAGGACTATGACAGCACTGACCTACCCATGCAGAGTCTCCTTCCTTTTCCTTCTTTGTCCTTCTTCTTCCTTATTCTCTTGATTTCAGCATAAGATAAAATTTGAATGAAACATCCTTCCATAGCCAGAATAACATCAGTACTACCAAAACAAGACAGAACGAAAACAAATGTAGAAATTTATTATTTGCATAAAGTACCAAATCATCCATCATGGGCACCTTAAAGACCAAAACTGAGCTTTAAAAATCTGTTCTCCAGGACTCTTAGATGAGAAAGGGTTTCAAGAAATACCCATGGTAACTCTAACATTGGTAAAATAGGTGGTGTAAATGAAGGATCCGTGACTCAGTGATTCTAAAATTGGTAAGGTGGGTGGCGCTAAATGAAGGAACAGTGACTCAAAGCACAGCAGGGAGATTCCTGCACCTGAGACCAGTGTGCCCTTCCAGAAGTGTGTGGTCATGGTAGTTTGAGAGGTTTATAAAGGTGTGATACAATCCTGATAGATGAGTGTAGGAAGGAAGAAGATCTACTAATGCAGCGAGTATTGTTTTATATCAGTGAATCGCAAAACTTCAGCCAAAAAGGCTGGGGTTTTAATACAAGTAGTATGATAGGAAATTATCAGATATCAATAGTCATGGTTTTAGGCACACATACTATTGTGCTAAAATATTACTATGAGATAATAGTTTGGAAATCTCTGGTAGAAAACATTTTTGAACTGTATGAATGATCATTTGATTTTAGAGACTGTTCATTCTGTGTTGCAGAAATAAAACAAGATACTTTAGAGTAAGAAGTAGCATAGCTACACTTTTAGATAGAAAATACTAATCTGGTTTTGATGGATATGGGGGGTATGAAGCTGGAAGAAAGGGAAGAGTCCAGAGACAAGTTGGTACACCACATTGGCATTCTCAAATAAATTTAACAAGATCTCAAAAGATATAGTACTTAGGTATAATTCAGCATTCCATGTCTCTGTAGGCATTGTGCTAGATAGAACAGTCAGGGATATCTCAGAAAATGAGACTAGAAGAAGGGAATAAATGATAAGAAAATTCAAGAGAAGAAGTTCTCATTAGCTAATTCATTTTACAAACAATTGCTCATGAACTTGGTTTTCAAGTATGGCACTGACTTTTGTGACCACTTTCTCCATCACAAAAGTGAGAAGAGTCAAATGGCAGCACCAAACTCTGCAGTCTATCTGAACCAAAGTTTTAGACTGTATTGTGATTGCCACTTGTCCCTTTCAACATCTGAATAAAAATACATTGTAAACAACAGTGAAAGAGTAAAACAATATGAAATAACAGTCACAGAAGCAGCCCTCAATGGACTCTGCTTTCCAGTAACTGAAGTCCACTTTCCAAAGACTTTGTTTCAGTGTGAGTCTGAATTATATGTCCAAAACCTAATGTTTACTGTCTTAGTCACCACCTGGTGAGGCTCCTTAAAGTAGCTTAAAATTAAAAAGGTGAAACTTGGAAGGAGGATGTTACTTTTCTGAGGATATACTTTGAATGGGAACTGGGATAATACTTGAGGAGTCTCTCCCTCACTCCCTCTCCCTATCTCTCTCTCTTTCTCTTCATTCCTTCCTCCCTCCCTCCTTTTCTCTACCCCATATCTACTCACCACTCTCCCTCTTCACTTCAATCTCTCTTTAAAACTAGCATGGTACGAGCAGGCCTCTTCACCAACCCCACATCTGACAAAGGGCTGATCTCCAAAATGTATAAAGAACTCAATAAACTAGGCATCAAAATACAAAACAATCCAATTTGAAAATGGGATACAGACATAAACAGAGAATTCTCAACAGAAGAATCTGAAATGGCAAAAATACACTTAAAGAGTTGCTCAACATCTTTAATCATCAGGAAAATACAAATCAAAATGACTCCTAGATACCATCTTACTTCTGTCAGAATGACTAAGACCAAAAACACTAATGACAGTTTATGTTGGCAAGGATGTGGAGTAAGGGGAACACTCCTCCACTGCTGGTGGGAGTACAAACTTGTACAGTCACTTTGGAAATCAATATGGCAGTTTCTCAGAAAATTGGGAATCAATCTACCTCAAGACCCAGTTATAACAACCAAGCATATACCTAATGAATGCTCAATCATACCACACAGATATTTGCTTAACTATGTTCATAGCAGCATTATTCATAATAGCCAGAACTGAACACAAACTAGATAACTCCTCAACTAGATAATGGATAAGGAAAATGTGGTACCTTTATACAATGGAGTATTACTCACCTGGATTAAACTAGAAAAATATCCTTCTGAGTGATGTAACCCAAACCCAGAAAGACAAACATGGTATGTATTCACTCATAAGTGGATATGATGTATAAAGTATAGATAACCAACCTATAATCCTCCACAGTCCCAGAGAGGCTAGATGACAAAGAGGGCACAAGGAAGGATGCATAAATTTACCTGGTAAGAGGAACTAGAAGAGATATCCTGGATAAGCTAGAGATTGAGTAGGGGTATGGGTCAATGGGGATGTGAGGGAGTGGGTTGGATGTGTTGGGCTCAGAAAGTGGATTGGGGTGGGACAGAGAGGAGGAGTAATAAGAGATATGAAATACTACAATGTAGTTAAAATGAAAAATTATTGCTAAAGTAGAATTCCAATTGAATGGTGCCTGAATCTTTTGCATCTCCTGATAATGAAACCTTGGTAGAAAAATAAGTTTCTCCAGCAGCTTTCCAAAATGTTCAGAAGGCAGTCAATATGCCTCTCTGCGAGTAAACTCCCACAACAATCACAGCCTCCTTCAACAGCAGACACAGCAGGGAGAACAAAAGGCTAAAAGACATTTAGATAACAATTCACCACAGCTCTCTACTACTGAGGGTATTCCCAGTCAGTAGACCTATGCTTAAGAATCATTCAAAGAAGCAGTAAGAAAGGATCTATTTAAAAGAAAATATAGATTCACTGCTGTATTCTAGGAGACACGTAAGGAAACATGGAAACCAATGCTTCTCAAAGTAGTCCATGAAACAGAAAAGGAAGAAATCCAGACAAACTCATTCTATGAGGCCAACAAAAACAGATAGGCATTCAACAAGAATAGCTACTTGTACATTATTTCTCTGATGAGCATATATGCAAGTGTTCTGTATAATATTACTAATGTTACCTAAACGCACCAACACATTTTAAAAAATGGGCATTGGTCATTCTCATGTTAATCTCATTCTGGGAAGATAAAGATGGGTCAACATGTGCTAATCAATTGAAGCCATACACCAAATAAACAGAGCCAAAAACCAAAATCAGATGATCATTTCATTGGGTGTAGAAAAGCTACAGAAGAAGGTAGAATATGTTTTCATGATAAAAACCCTGAAGAAACTAGAAATACAAGTATCACATTTCAACATGAGAAAGGTAAAGTAACACAAAAGAAACCTGCAACTAGCATTATACAAAAATGACAAAGTCACAGAAAGCTCTTCCCCTAAATTCATGACAAAGAAAAAGGTGTCCATGTTACTCACTATTATCAGTATGATACACAAAGTCTTGGATATGGCATAAAGCAAGAGATCAAAATACAATGGTTATAAACAGAAAACAAAGAAACCAAATTATCTCTATTTCTATAATATGATTCTATATTTAAAAGACTCTTAGTAATCCCCCAAATAAACACTCTCTGCAGTATTTCAATATATAAAAATCAATATACGAAAAGCAACATCTATTGTATATACCAATAATAAACTTCCTGAGAAAAAAATAAAGAAAAAATTAGCTCTTAAAGGAACACATCTAATCAAGTAGGTGCAAGACCTCACCAAGGATAATTTTAAAACACTAAAGGAAAAATTATGGAAGATGTAAAGAATTTCCATTTCCATTGACTGGCACAATTCATATGGCGAAAATGACTGAATTATCATTATTTACATATTCAATGAAATCCTCATCAAAATTGCAATCATATTCTTCAGCAACAAAAAAATCTGAAATTAATATGAGAAAACAAAGGATTCCAAATACCAAGAGTAATTCTAAAGATTATGAACAGCCCAAAACTTAATATAATATCTTATTTCTATTGAACTTACAAAGCAAGAATAACAATAGCATCATGCTACTAACATACAAATAGACACAGAAACCAGTGGAATAGAGCTAAAGTCCAGAAATAACTCCATCTAGCTTTAGTCCCCTGATTTTGACAAAGGTTCCAAAAGCATCCTTTGGTAGAAAGGAGATCATTAGCAAACAGTACTCAGAAGTCTGAACATTCAGATTAAAAGACAGAAAATACAGCCGTCCATAACCAGGCACAAAAATAAACCCAAAATAGGTTACAATGTTAAAAGTTAAAGTGGACCTGGAATGTTGAAACTGCCAGAGGTTAACAAAAGGAGAACTCTTCAAGACACAGATGAGCACTTTCTAAAGAGGAACTTAAAAAAATTCAACAACTGTTAGCAAGAATATAAAGGAACAGCCACCTCCATACACTGGGGGTAGATGTGAACTGGTACAGCCGTTACGGAAACTAGAGTGCCCACTTCTCACACAACTTAAACCCCTCATAAGTTCCAACTGTGCTGTTCCTCGGCAACTATAGAAGGAGGAAGAGTTAGCACAGTGAAGAGACAATGCACACTGATGCTTCCTACCACACTGTTCTCAATAGCCAAGATAAGCGCGAATCTAGATGGCCACCAATAAAGAAAGGAAATGCAATGGGTGTGTGCACGTGTGTGCATGCGTACACCATGGAGTTTCCTTCAGCCATAAAATTAATGGAATTATGTCCTTTCTAAGACAATAGATAGAACTGGAGATCATTAGTTTAAGTAAATAGGCCAGATTCATAAAGCCAAATATCCGTTGTGTGCAAAATCTAGACTAGTAAACACACAATTTAAAAATCAAATACAATATATATGATATAAAATCAGAATTGCAACTTAGGGAAATAAGTTTAAAGAAGAGAACTATGGGAGGAAGAAGAAGGCAATCAGAAGACAGAGATCACATCTCCTCCCATACATGAAAACCAGATTTAAGTGTAAGATTATGCAGATTCCCCTTTGGACTGCTGTTAGGATATCAAGAGTAGTCATGTAAGCTACAGAGATGACTCAGAAAGCTGTGAGGCGTAATTACCTGAATCAACTCCTTGGGTCCCAACTAGTGAAATGAGAGAATTGACTCCCCAAAATTGTTTTTTGACCTCTTACACACTCTGTGGTTTATGTATGTACACACATGTGTGCACATGTACATGTGTGCATTTACTCAGTAAAATAAATAGAAATGTAAAACAAATGACGTAACAATTCTGTCTAGGATCTCCCAACAGAACATAGATTTACTATTTCCCATATTTACAAAAATTGCACCAATGATCTTCAAAAGCTTGTTCAAAGCCACATGAAAGCAGATAAATTTCCTAAGCATACAAGAATCCCAGCTCTGTGAATTCCTAATCCACAGTGCAATGAAGTCATTACCCCTCTATCCAAGCTACTATCCAAACCTCCAACAGTGGAGATTATTTATTTCATATTGCTTTGTAATGATAAGTGAGGCGAGATGAGTCCACAGGGTTTTCTTTCCACAAATGTGGAAATAAAGATTAAACCAAAACCTGAAACACAAATTCACAACCAGGCAATGTAGAAGAACAAATAAAATGAGTGCTCTGGCTATATGGATTTTCTCATCACTTAAGCAAAGAAGCATACATCAAACTATTAAACCAAACCTTCAAACTGACAGGCATTTCAAATGTGCCTTCTTAAAATTGGTCCTAAGAGCAGAAATAACTCAACTGTAAAAGTTCACCAGGAATTGTATAAATCAAGACTGAGCAGCTAGACTACATATGAGAGAAAGATAGTCTAGATACATCATAAGAGTGTTCTTTGCCAAATCAAAAACCCCATTTGTTTAACAATATATCAAGAAGTACTTGCAGATAATGTAGGTGCATAAAGAAGCAAAATAGTAAATGCCTACTGCTGAAGAGATTATAACAGAATATGGATACATAAGGCTGAGAATAAAATAGATATTTCCAATGTGCTGACTAGCTTTTATAATGCCAAAATAGAATTTTCTGGATACTGGGGTGGAATGTCAACAATGGACATGATCAACTGCATGGTAACACAGACATCACTAGGCAAGATGTAGCCAATAGTCTAATAGTTGCATGAGTATTATGGGTACAGCCTACTAATCTGTAAATAGATTCAAGCCCTATTTTATAGCAGGAAGCCAAAAACCTGACTGGTAAGGTCCTGGGTTACTGTGGGACAACTCCTCTGTATGCTTTGAATATGTTTTGATACCATTGGCTAATAAAGAAGCTGTTTTGGTCTATAGCAAGGCAGAACAGAGCCAGGCAGGAAATCCAAACAGAGATACAGGGAGAAGAAGGATGGAGTTGGGAAGAAGTGAGCAAGTCCCCAGAGCAAAAAGATGTACTAGAAAACAGGTAATGCCATCATATTTTACACATGGCAAAATATAGATTAGTGGAAATGAGTTAATTTAAGTTGTAAGAGCAAGTTAATAATAAGTTTGAACAATAAGTCAAACAGTTTGCAATTAATATTAACCCTCTGAGCTATTATTTTAAAAGCAGCTATGTAAGTGAGAGGGACAAAATAACCTCCGTTTGCACTGGGTTCCAGTAAGGCTTTTCCTAATGCTCAGATAAAAAGATGTGATGTGTCTATCAGCCTTCTCAGAATGCACTACACACATAGACCAGTGCAGTTAGCAGGCTAAGTCACAGGCACAGACTCTTCAGTGGGGTCTTGTCACTGGCAGAGACTTACACTAGTTAAACTGCAAAACATGGGTGACTGAGGCTGTGACTTGGTGGCATAACGGTCACAAAAGAATAAAAGATGGGCAGACAAAATGGCTCAGTAGTTCAAGAGTGATTGTTGTTATTACAGAGGACAGAGTTTAGTTCTCAACACCCCTGTAAGGCAGATCACAACCATCTCTATTTCTAGTTTCTGGGGAGCTGATGATCTCTTTGGCTACTCCAGTCACGCACATGCACATTCATATGTACATATATATATATATATATATATATATATATATATATATATATCAATTAAAAATGAATTAGAAACATACATCACCCAATCCACATTTCAGGGAACATTACAAAACTGATGGGAAGAATATGAGACTAGCAAAAAGGATGGCGTCTTGATAGATAGATAGATAGATAAATAGATAGATAGATAGATAGATAGATAGATAGATAGATAGATAGATAGATAGATAAATGTTTTCCTCTAAGTGCCTGCATTATGTCTATTAGTCTTCCAGAAGTACAGGCAGCTGTGATAACCTATAATATAACTTGATGCCTAGTAAAATAATAGATATAAATAAAATAGAAATAAGGAACACAATACAGATATAGCTATGGTTAGGGTGATATTGATGGGCTTTTAACACTCTCTGAAATAGGAGAGAAAAGGGACCCACTTCTAGGATTTCAGGCCTGGCCTTCCTCTTTTTAGCCACCACACCTTGAATCACTTTGAAAGTTCTGCACTAGAGTACACAGACTTTGGAAGTTAATGGAAGACAGGATCCCAGTCAAGCAGGTATCCTTGGTGGGTACTCATGCTGCGATAGATATGTCAGAGGCACCAGGGACTTTGATTCAACCTTATTATGCTTACTTATACTTCGCTAAACTTAATCAGTTCATCATTTTACTGAGATGCTCTTGGGAAAAATAATTTCCTCAGGGTTACCCTGTGTTTAGATGTTGGTGTCATCCTACTAGCCTCCCATGCACCAGGCAGCTCGAGCATGAGGAAAGGCCCATATCAAAACGGTAGTGCTTCTGAAATTGAAAAGTGTGATTTGGATGAAACCACAGGAGTCTATGGGGCCAAATATATCACAACGCCATGAGGATAGGCAAAATTTTCTGGTTCCTGGTCACAGCTATGAACTGCCTAACCTGAAACAATCTAAGGAAACTTTCAATTCCACAGTCTATTATAGACAATTCTAGCAGATCCTTGCTACTGGATACCACTTTGAAAACTGAGTAAAACCAAATGACTTGTGTAAAGAGAGACATGTTAGTGCTAATTACGTGCCTTTATATTCTTGAAACTAATCCAAGAAGATCAACTATAAAATTTACATTTTGTAAAATGCTAGTCAAAAATTAATATATTAGATCTTGGACAAAAAAGGTCAGGTGAGTAAAGAGGTGTGTGTGTGTGTGTGTGTGTGTGTGTGTGTGTGTGTGTGTGTGTGCATGCCTAGCAATATATAATAAATTGAGAAAAACAATCATGTTCTAAGAAAAATTAAGATTAATAATAATTCTGAAAATATTCTTTTAATTTTACATTTATTTAAATGTTTAGTTACTTTTCATATTGCATGGTATTTATTTATTTATTTATTTATTTATTTTATTGCATGAATTTGGGTGCCTTTCTATACTCATATCATAAAGTCTTACCTAGTTCTATGCTTGACATTTCCAATTGCATTTGTAAAATATTCTATGGAACTAAGTTACTGAGATATTTTTCTATCACCAGCATAGAATACAACTACTGAAGTTATAAAGTCCCTTAATGTGGTACATGCATGATGCTTTCCTCTTGAAAGCACAAAGTATTGATTTGCTAGAGGGCTGCATCTGTTCATGTGATGGCAAAACCACCACAGATCACTGTCACAGATCTAAAAGGTGACTGTTATACAGAGCCCGGAAATGAGGAAAGACAAACTCCCTGGTCTTGTCTCAAATATCAACAACAAAGTACTGTTCTCTACAGGTAAGAGTCACACCACCTACTAACACTGATCCTTGAGACTTGTGATGTGGTCTTTGTTGTATAGATACTTGGTGGGAGCTCACATGTTTGTGGATGGAACCAATGAAAAACAAAGTCTCTAGTGCTTTTTTGTCCTACCACTACACATTGCTAGTAAGAGGTCTATGGGAAAAATGACCCATGGAAACCATTAATTCATCAATATATTTTGATTGTAATTACAAGGCTCAGTCTCCTTACAAGGTTTTTATAAAGCTCAAATTTAAAGAGAAAAAAACAATGCTATCTTTCCCCCTCAGAGCTCGGGGAATCCCATGGAAAAGAAGGCAAAGGAGTCAGGAAGACAGAGGAGATAAAGGACACAAGGAGAACAACGTCCTATGAAACTGAACAAAACTCATATGAACTCATAGAGATTGAAGTATCAATCACAGGGCCTACATGGGTCTGCACAAGGTCATCTGCTTGTATACTATAGCTTCAAATTAGTATGTTCATGAGATGCTTAAATATGTAAATGAGAGGGTCACTGATTCTTGTGCCTTCTCATGGGGCTCTTTTATTTTTCTGTTGGTTTGGTTTGTCCAACTTTGTTATAATGTTTTTTGTTTTATCTTATTATATTTCATTTTGCTATGTTTTGTTGTTATCTCATAGAAGCCTGATCTTTTCTAATGAGAGGTAGAAAGGGAGTAGATCCAGATGAGGGAAGACGTGGGGAGGAACTGTATTCAGATTACATTATGTGAAAAAAGAATCTATGTTTAATAAAAGAGAAAAAAATCAAAAATGCCCAAGTTTTTTAAGCAGAGTGACAGACTATGAGGGCACAGTGGTGAAATGGTAATGCCAAACTGAGGCATCATAATTACGAAAGGGCTGCCTTCATTCTTGGTACTAGAGAAATACAGCAACCATGTGTCTATTCTCATTATTCGTAAAGATGAGCAAACATTGAACTGACATCTAGAAGCACATTCATTTTCAGGTGATACCTTGCTCAGCCTAGATATAGAAGGGGGCCTTGGTCTTGCCCTGAAGTGAAGTGTCAGACTTTATTGACTCCCCATGGGAAGCCTTACCCTTTCTGATGAGTGGATAGTGCGGTGAGGTGGGAGGACGGTAGGGGAAGCAAGAGGAGGTGAGGGAATGGGAATGGGGATATCTATGTAAAATAAGAAGAGGTTGTATTAAAAATTCTTAATAAAAATGAATAAGTAAATTTTAAAAAGATGAAGCAAACACATCAACTCTTCTGTTGTTGTCACATTAGGAACTGTAACATGAGAAGGCTGGGCCTGCTTGTTCGGATTTCTGTCCTGCCCAGCCCCCCAGCTGCTTAGTCCCAAAGAAAATGACACAGAGGACTCCATAAGTTATAATGCTGATTGGCCCATTAGGTCAGGCTTCTTACTGGCTAACTCTCATGTCTTGATTAACCCATTTTTCTGATGTATGTTAGCCATGTGGCTCAGTACCTTTTTCAGTGGGGCAGCTCACATTCTGCTGCTTCAGTGATCTGGGCAGGAGTGGGAGGAATCAACTTCCTCCTCCCAGAATTCTCCTGCTCTCCTTGCATTATTTCCACTTCCTGTCTGGTTTTCCCACCTACACCTCCTGCCTGGCCAATCAGCATTTATTTAAAACATGATTGACAGAATACAGGGAATTCTCCCGCACCAAGGAACCAAAATGTACACATCTTGAACATTGAGTAAAAAAACTTACATGTCATAGACTGATAATTTCACAATCAAAAATGAGCTATAACCTCTGAAAACACTGAACTGCTAAAATGGGAAGTCCTTCTGTATATGTGTTGCTTTTATTGGTTAATGAATAAAGAAGCTGCTTTGCCCTGTGATAGGGCAGAATAGAGCTAGGCAGGAAAACTAAACTGAATGCTGGGGAAAAGTAGGTGGAGACAGTGAGATGCCATGTAGCTGTTGCAGGAGACAGATGCCAGAGACTGGATTGAACCTTACTGGTAGGCCACAACAACAAGGAGATACACAGATTAATAGAAATGGGTTAATTTAAGATGTAAGAGCTAGCTAGAAATATGCTTAAGTTACTAGCCAAAGAGTATTGCAAATAATATAGTTTCTGCGTCATTATTTCAGATCTGGGCAGTTGGGAACAAATGAGCAACCTCTACCAACTGATTAGTGCCCAACATGACAAACTAAACTCACTTAAAACCGGAGTTGTGAAGTTGAATGCCTTTAAAAATACTCAGTAGGAATTATTGTTAGCTGCAAGTATTTATTATGTTCAGAGGGACTTTTAGGGACAATCCCAAATGCAGGATGTCACCTGAATTTGTCTAACTCTCTGTCTGTGCAAAGATAATGATGGACCTACAAGTGCACAGTGCAAGAGGTCTGTTCCCCACTCCTGTGACACAGAACCGTATCATGCAGGGAGTGCTAGGGGTGGGCAAAGCTTTCCTACACATGACTACTTATTTTATCCATAACAGGGAGGTCTACTCCAAGTAAGTCCTTCTTTTATTTAATAGGAACATTCCTGCTCTTCCTCCTATCAAGCCTGCTTCTGTGGGAGAACACAGTCTCTAAGACCTTGAGTCACAGAAATTCTACTACTGTCAGCCAACACCTGGGCAACTGTCTTCTCAACTCTCCAATCCACCTACATCTAAAGTCAGAAATTTCCACTGAATTTGTATCTCTCTAGTTTCTTCCCTAAAGGGGACTTCACCATAGCTCAACAAGAAAGAATCATGGAGCAAGTTTCAAATTGCTAAGAAATTGATAGGAAAAAGAAAACATTATCCACTAGAATGTAGAATAAAGTAAATGTTTTATGAACTCGCTAAAATTTACATAACAAAAAAATTTTACTTTTTATAATATATTTTAATTTTTCCAATTGAAAACATTATGCCTAATTTCATGAATGATTTTATCATGACCAATACAATTACATTCTGAATTTCTGATGAACCTTGTATGGTCAAGAATACAGATGCAGAAATATTTGTAATAAAAGTCTTGATATTATAATGCCTTGTTTAAGTGATCATTAATTTGGACTAACAAGCTACAAAGAGACTAATGATACATGGACACTATAGCATTCGACACAAATATTAGAGAAAGATGATGCCTAAAATGCTTAATATTTTCTAATTTTAACTGGATTCACTGCTTCTTTTTCAAATAATAACTTTTAAGAATGATAATAAAGAGTAGTCAGGAGAAGGAACAAGAAATTAAAATTTTATGCAATATACTTTCTTTAAAACTATACACATATCAAATGTACTAATAATATGGTCATGTATTTCTTTGCTGAATTCCAAAGTTCTAACTAATTGACTATGTCATCGTATCCAAGATAAATAGTATGGCCATAATCAGGAGTTCACTAGTAGGGTCCTTAACATTTCTTCTTGGGTACTCCAAAAATCAAAGAACAAACTCTAAATTTTCAAGTGAGCCCTCAGCTGGTGTGGGAAGTTCTTCTGTATATGTGTTGCTTTTATTGGTTAATGAATAAAGAATCTGCTTTTGGCCAATGGTTTAACAGAATATAGCTAGAAAAGATATATAGAGAGAGAGTAGGCAGAGTCAGGGAGAAGCCATGGAGCTGCCAGAGGAGAAAGACACGAGCCGTCAACCAGAACCTTGTCAGAAGGCCACAAGTTTTATGGTAAAATATAAAATAATAGAAATAAGTTAATTTAAGATATAAGAGCTAGCAAGCAATATACTTAAGTGATTAGCTAAGCAGTGATTTAAACAATATAGTTTCTGTGTGATTATTTCAGTACTCTGGCGGCTGGGAAACTAAAGAGCCTTCTTCCCCAGCACTCAGTTTGGGTTTTCACAACACAACAGAAGCAGTGCACTCTCCGCAGTGATGCAGCTTGTTACAGGAACTCAAATAGATATGCAATCACATAGGCAAAAGAAAAATAGAAAAAGGACGAGCAATCAAAGAAAAATTACACGCAATAAAATATTGTATGTAAAATTAAATGGTGGGTGATAGTATAGAGAATCCATAAATTGCCAATGAACAAAACACTATTTTAACCAATATCTTATCTTGCTAGAAACTGAACTAAATATGACACCCATAGTAAAATATATACTCTGGTATATGTAAGGGAAATGAAAATTCAGTTGTATTTATTATGTATTATGAACGGATTTCATTGGCAGCCCTGCACATCACCGACCACTAAACTACCTCTTTTTCACTTTCAAGACTTTGCTGTTTTACTTCTTCACTTTGATGGTCACATCTCCTGGCCTGGTTTGCCCTCTTCTTTGTCTTAACTGAAAAAAAAATCTAATCAAGGAGAGTCCTGGAAAACACTATCATGCTCCTAAGGTTTATATCCATGTCCTCTATTGTGATGGCTAATAAACATATCATGCCAGTTCTTTTTTTATAACTGTGGCAACATTCCCTTCTGATCCCCTGCCAGAATCAACCTAAAGTTAATATTAAATGCTGTGGGATAATCACGCTGTACACTGTGAATATATTACTCTCATTGGTTACTAAAAAACTGACAGCCTGGTAGCTAGGCAGGAAATTAGGCGAGAAAGCCAAACTGAGAGTGATGGGAAGAAAAAGGGTGGAGTCTGAGGAGTCACCAGCCAGAAGTAGAGGGAGATGAAGTAAGATGTGCTTTTGTATCCTGTGACTGTGAGTTTCTCTTATTGGTTGATGAATACAGTTGTTTCAGCCAGTAGCCAGAAAGAATATACATAGATGGGAAATCAAAACAGAGGGAGAGAGAGAAGGTGGAATCAGGGAGAATCCATGGAACCGCTGAGGAAGCAATATGTGAGGCAAGAAGCAACGAGCCCATAAGTCTCGTGGTAAAACATAAATAGAAATTGGTTAATTTACACAGAGAGCTAGCCAGTAAGAAGCCTAAGCCATTGGGCAAACAATTGTAACTGATATTAAACCTCTAAGCAATTACTTCATACGCAGCTGCAGGGACCCGGTGAGTGGACAGAAACTGGTCCAGGGGGTCGCTTGGATGAAGACGAGCCTTCTGGCTACAGGGAGCAGGAGATGAACATACCAAGCTAATAGAGATACTGCCACGTGGCAGAGAGTAAATAAGGAATATGAGTTAATTTAAGATTAAGAACTAGTGGGCTGGAGAGATGGCTCAGAGATTAAGAGCACTGGTTGCTCTTCCAGATGTCTTGAGTTGAATTCGCAGCAACCACATGGTGGCTCACAGTCATCTATAATGAGATCAGGCGCCCTCTTCTGGTGTGCAGGCATACATGGAGGCAGAATGTTGTATACATAATAAATAAATCTTTAAAAACTTAAGAACTAGTCCACACACGGATGAACTGGGTGACTGAGTTAGACTGGGTCCAGGTGCAAAACGATTTTGTGACTCCATCCCTCCCAGTCTCAAACAGCAAACATAGAAGGTGATTAACTCATAAACAGGCCCAATTGGAATCCAATCAAATTGCTGACTGGAAGGAAAATAAAGAACCCCTTACGAATTCAAAAAAATTAAGAACTAGTTATTAATAAGCCTGAGCTATCAGTCAAGCATTTATCATTAATATGAGACTCTGTGTGATTACTTGGGAAGCAGCTGCCAAGATGGGAAAACTATGCCTACAATTAAACATTACCTTATATATCTATATGCACACCCTTATACTTAACAATGTTTTCTACTTTCATGATTTTATTAGTGGTATCAGTATTCTATAATTCTTGCAATTCTCATTAATAACCACTGTGCTACTAGTAAGTTGAAAAAAAAGAGAGATGTAAGGAAAGATAACATTTAGCTGAGTGGTGGTGGCAAAAACCTTTAATCCCTGCACTGGGGAGGCAGAGGTAGGTGAATCTCTATGAGTTCAAGGCCAGTCTGGTGTACAAGAGCTAGTTCCAGGACAGCTATGCTTGTTCCACAAAAAAAAAAAAAAAAAAAAAACCCGTCTCAAAAAAAAAGAAAAGATAGTATTTGTTGAAAGCAACTACATTGATATAAACAGCACACACTATTGATTTGATACATTTAATAGCAACCAAATTATACAATGTAAAAATAATAGATTATAAGTAAAAATTTACATTGCTACATGTATCATCTATTAAAAAATGTTTCATATATACAGAAATTACAAAGAAATGTGCTACCTCCATCTCTTGGAGAAAAGCCTACATGTAACTAATGCTACTATATTTTATTTCCTTTAATGTGATTGCTTGTTCAGCCTGAAGTCCTAATGGAATTGGTACATAGTACATCAAGCACACAGAAAGTCCCTGCACCATCTAGTGACTGAAATAAATGGTCTACAAGGAGTGAGAGATACCATCTTATCAAAAGTCAGAGACATTGAGGAAAATGGCAAGGTACTCCTTGAGGAACTTAAGTGGATGCTCATCACAGCAAGCAATCTCTTTAAACTTCAATGCTTTTCTCCTACGTGAAAGATGCGACCTCAAATGAACAACAATTTTTGAAACCCTTACCTTTGCAAGACTGAAATTTAGGCATCCAATCCTGCCTAAAGACAGCTTTAGCAAAGAGTGGGTGCAGGCATCTCCAACCTTCTCAGAGGTGCTGAACCCAGCATCTCACACACTGGGTGTCTTTAGATAATTTTTATTTCCTAGGTAAGGTGAGTCTTCTGACTGCCCCACATTTTTGAAACACAGTCATTTCTCCTCTCTCTGCATTCTACAGCCTTACATGCAAACCTAATTCTGCCTAAAGCGTTGACTACATACATTATACTAAATATAAATTAAGTTAAAAACAAGAAAATAATAAGGTTGCATTATCAGAATGTGTAAAAAACAATGGGTACAGGAGCAATACTGAGAGAATTGACACCAGATCCTTCATTGTTCTTTCATCAAATCCATTTCTATAGTCAGGTAGCAGCTTCTTGGTTTTCTGCCTGCTAGTGCTGTGAGAACATACTTCTTCTGGGATGAATTGCATGTCAGAGAGCATAGACATGGGACCTGCTTCTAGTGGTTAGATGATTAACATAATAATGGTATTTTCAGAGAGATCATAAAAATCGATGACCTTTGCTGACATTTTACATTTCTAAATTTTTCTCAAATTATAATTCAGCATTTAGGGGCATACAGACAAACAAATACTAATAGTTGCTGGCTGCTGTTTTGGAGATTGGATTCACCATAGAACACAAAAAGATGAAGATGACCCTACGTGGTCAGGATTAGCAGATTTGAAGGCAGCTGATGAAGATACATGCTTTTCGCTTTTTATAACATGACCCACTGCCTGAACAAAAATTCTAATACAGATTATACCCACTTCAAGGTCTTGAAGTGCAGTACGGTCTGACAAAACAACTGCTAAGCTCTCATCCGTTCTGTCTACTTTAGAGATAACCATTGATCACCCACTCCTTCAAACCTTTGAATTTTATCCCTGTTGAATGCATGCTTGGTTAGAATGAATGGCTTTATTTTTAAAAATTTATGTTTTATAAATGTTACAGTAAAGGAAGAACAAAATATCAAAGCTCTTTTGTTTCCTTATATAGAAAATGTACCTTTAACTTTGACTTGTTCCCATCAAAAGCTGTCACAAATAACTGAAGCTAGACATTTAAAGAACACTTATATCTCATTGTAGAATCACAGAGTAATGACATGAGCCGAGCTATTAGAATCAAAGAGGAAGGTTATTAAGCAAGGACATTTCAGGACACTTTACTAAAGCCGTATACTCTGGGGGGATCAAATTTTCAGTGTACTGACAGGCAACACGGGTACTTCACAACTGCACTAGCCTCAGGACCCTGAAACTTTTAAACAATCAGAAATGTGTTAGGTTACTCCATCAAAAGGATGAAATTGCTAAAAATTCCTTCATAGCTGTCTTCAACCATGCCCCTAAGGTTTCCCATTTACTTAGCATTGTCTTTAAAGTCTATACACTGGTTCTAAGAAGGATTCTTTGCTTTAACCTCATATTCAAATTATTTTGTATATTTCTCTCATCCTCTGGTGATGGGTCACATGGTGGGGAAGGAAGAGATAATCAGTTCGTACAAAGTTTCTTCCCTTCCCTTCTCAGGATCTCCATGCTTTTAACGTTGTGAGGATGGGATGAAGTGTTAAATGAAATAGGTAATGCTGACACCACTGGCCAATAAGTCTTTGGACTTATAGCTAAGAGGGTTCAATTTAGATTATTCCTTAGTATCAGGTGCTTCTCTCATGGGACATACTAATGTCTTCGTAAGATACCACCAATGGGAACACCTCAAAGATCCAGAGATTGAATGTCCCTGTCTTGATTCTTTTAGCCAGTAACATCCACCCCCTGGAGAGAACGGCCAGTGCATTGAACAGGATAAAGTGCATCAGTTTAGAGAGTTTGTATTTGTCCTATGAGACAATAAAGAAGAAGTACAAGTTTTGTTGGTTGTTGATGTTGTTGTCATCGCTGTTTTCAAATGCACTATGGCTAGAATTGGAAAACAAAAATGCGAATTTGGCTTGAGAAGTTGTGAGAATGGGGAGGTAATTGAAAAAGAGGTCCGAAAACACATTCAAGTTTTAATATGACATTTTAAATAAAGTCGACAAACATTCAGAAAAAGAAAAAAAAAGTAGTTAGGTCATGGCTCTGTGGATGGAATGAAACGCAAAGAATGCTCAGTAAATAATAAACAAACAAGATTTTAAGAATAAGTAAATAAGCGAATGATTGGGAAAATCTAGCCAAAGAAAATGAAAGAATACTTAATAATATTTTGACTACTTCAACCCAGTGGATTTTCTTCTTTTACCTTTTTCTTCTTGAAATGGGGACTCAAACACAGCCCTAGCTGCAGCAGAAATTGCTATGTAAACCAGGTGCTGAGATGTAAAGGACCTGGGTGTGCCACCACACCCAACAACAGATCTGTTTTAAAAAACTACCACAGAAGAGGTAGAGAAAATTCTTTCAACAAAGAAATTACTGGAGAACTACTGAATAATATCATTCTGTTGAAGCAAAGACAACATTAATGTTCCTCAAACTGTTCTATAACATACAAAGGGAGAACCATGACTAACCCCATTACATGAAGCCAGTATGACCCCAAGACCAAAGCAGAAATACTGGTTAGTTTTTGTCAAGTCGACACAAATTTCAACAAATCTCAGAAGAGAGAATCTTTCCCCCCCCCCCCCCAGAAGAGAGAATCTTGAAAGAAAAAATAAAATGCCTCCATACAATTGGCCTATAGGCAAGTCTATGGGGGTATTGGCTTGATTAATGCTTGAGGTGGGACTGTGCAGCTGAACTAGTGGTCCTCAGTATACAAGCAAGAAAACTGAGCAAGCTAAGGAACAAGACAGTAAGCAGCACATCTCCACTGTTTCTGCTTCAGCTCCTGCCTCCAGATTCCTGACTTGAATTCCTACCCTCAATTCTTCAATGATGAACTGTGATGTGGAACTGTAAGCTGAAATAAACCCTTTTCTCCCTGGGTTGCTTTTAATCACAACATAGAAACTGAAGACAACAGAAAAACACATAATAAAAAACTATAATAAAATTTCTCAGAAAAAGATAGCAACAAATATTTTCAATAAATAGTTGCAAATTTGGCATGACCTGCCATAAGTGTGGTTTTCTCTGATACATTAGGAAGGTGAGGGTGTTGCACATTCTCTAGCTTGAACATGGAAGGCTTCTGATGCACCATTTGGTGACCTGGTCAAAGCACTGATGGAGCTTTTTCCATCCTTCCATGACGAACAAAGAGGAAATGGGGTCTCTTCCCACTATTTCCATAAGTGTGTGTGTTCTTTATTTCATGGCTCAAGTTTTCTTCCCAAGCATACATGGATTTCTTCCTATACAGTGGTCAAGTTATTATTCAGGGATGCAAGAATCTTTCAAGTTAGCAAATCACTGAAATAAGGCAGTAAGTAGATAAATAGATTCAGGGTCAAAAGTCACATAGCCATCTAAACAAACTCAGAAAATGCCTTTGACAAATTCAACAACCCCTCATGAAAAAAGAATAGGATAAATATACCTGAGCATAACAAAAACTATATATGACAAAGTTAAGCCAATATTATGCTGGAGGAGGAATAAAGGAACAAATATATCGAAAATCAGTAAAATTCTCTGCTCTTATTCAATGGTGTGCATGATGACTTACCTCGAACAATACATCAAGAGAAGGAAGGAAGGGTTAAAATAAGAAAGTGGTCAAATCATCAGTTTGTCCATATTTGCAGATGTTGTGATTCTATACATGAAAGACTCAGGACTTTACAAGATTTTTATATCTAACAAACACATTCAGAAAGCAGAAAGATATGAAGTCAATTATGATATGAAGTCATATCAGTAGCTTACAAATTATTATATATAAACATTGAACTTGCTGAGAAGGAACATAGAAAAGAAGTGCCATTTATACTAGGATCAAAACATAAAATGAAATTTCTAGAAGTAAACCTAACCAAAGATATTAAAGAAATCTACAGTAAAAACTTTAAAACACTAGAGAAATAAGTGTTTACCAGTTAGAAAGAACATGTTTATTGAGCAACTGGGAAAATAATACTGAGAAAATTACTATATTATCCAAAAATGTAACAATTTATTCCCCAAAATTGACTTATAGGAGCACATGAAATTGAAAAGTTTTTGCACACAACAGATAAAACTAAAGAAGGAAGACAAAGTCTGAAAAGTGGAAAAAGGTCTATACCAACTCTACATCTGACAGAGGACTATATACCAGAATGTGTAATTTATTAAAAACTCTGTGAAATAAACCAAAACTAAATCATCTTATCAATAAATAAGAGAATGAATTTGGCAAGCTCTTATAAAAGAAGAAATGCAAATTCCAATCAATACTTAGCCTCCTATTAACAACAGCAAATACAAATTAAATTGCTATAAGATTCCATCCCACCTGAATAGAAGAGTTGTCCTCAAGAGAACAGATCATAGCTGATGCAGCTATTATGAGAATCACTATGGAAGATCATCAAGTAAAATGAAAACAACAAGCTAGATGCCATCTTTACCCATTAGACTGTAAGTCAGAATACCACAGAGATCTTGCATATCCAAGTTCATTGATACATTAGTCATAATGCAAAAGGTATAGAAACACCCTATGTACCCATCAACAGATAATAATAAAAAATCATGATGAATATGCAAAATGGAATTCTACTCACTTTTAAAAGCACAATTTTGTAACTTACAGAATACTAAGCAAAATAAGTCAACTTTAGAAAAATAGATATTGTATATTTTCTTTCATATGCTGATCTCTCTCTCTCTCTCTCTCTCTCTCACACACACACACACACACACACACACACACACACACAAATATACACACCTGATGTTAAAACAGGGTCTATAAAGAGAAAGGAAAAGCTTTAAAACACAGAGTGGGAAGAACAAACAATAGAAGTTAATGAAGAAGAAAAGAGACTAGATATCTTTTTTTCATTAAAATATGGAATCTATATTTAAACTCTGTGGTGTGGGAACAAAAACAGGACTCTGGAAGAAGGCGAACACACAGCTAGACTGAGGAGGGAAAAAATCAATAAAATAAAAAGATAAAATAAAATAAAGATACATGAAATCAGCCAAAGAGTTGGTGATTTGAAAAGTTAATAATATTGATGAGCAATTAACTAATTTGTAGAAAGAAACAGGTGAAGATACAAATTAATTTAATTAGGGATCAAACTAGTCTAATTAGACCTGGCTCCAGTGAAGTGAAATGTCAATGGAAATCAGAATGAAACTTATACTCTGAAAACTTGGATGGCCCAGAAGAAATAAAACAGTTTCTGAATGTATATCATCTACCAAAATTAAGTCCTAAAGATATAAATAACTTAGACATATGACAAGTAATGGGAGTGAAAATGTTATTAAAAGCCTCCCATCAAAGAAAATCCAGAGCTAGATGGAATTCACTGCTGGATTCCACCAACTTTCAAGAAAGATCAATTCTTCTTCATTTATTCCACAAAAGAAAAAGTAATGGAACATCACAAAGTCCGTTTTATGAAGCCACTATTTTCCAAACATCAAAATCAGGTAAACATGCAACTAAAAAGAAAAGTACAGATAATTTTTTGATGAACATAGATGAAAAAATTCTCAACAAAATATTTGCAAACCAAATTCAGGAACCAATCATAATGATTATATATTACAACTAAGTAGGCGACATTTCAGAATGTCTAGGTAGATTCAGCATATATAAAACAATAAATATAATGCACCAAGGAGATAAACTTCAGAACAGAACTGTATAATTAATGCTAACAGGCCTTTATCAAATTCCACTGTGACTTCATGATAAAAGCTCTGGAGACTTGCAGAATGATATAACACCTTCAAAATAAGGTTATATACAAAAAACCTATAGCAATATTATATCAAATCTAGAGAAAGTGCAAGCATTTTACACAAATCAAGAATGAGATGAAGATGTGCATTTTCCTCTTTCTTATTTAGTGTCATGCTCAAAGTCATCACTATAGTGATCAGATTGTACAGAAAGATACCTTTTAAAATTTTAAGTAGAAAAGAGAAGAGCCAAACTATCTCCATTTGCAAATGACAAAACTCTTTATTTAAAAGTTTTCATTGAGTCTTCTAGAAAACTTTTGGACTTAATGAACAGTAGTGTTACAGTATACAATATCAATGATTTAAAAAGTAGCCTTTTGATACCAACAGTGTGTTCTCAGAGAAAGAAATTAGCAAAAAATATTCATTCAAAATTACTCCCAAGCAGTTAAGTATTTAGGAATATCAAACAAAAAAAGTGGAAGACCTATACAACAAAAAATTCAAGATACTGTAAAAGAAGAAATTACAGAAGATACTAGATGATAAAAAGACATTCCATGCTCCTGGATTGGTAAAATTAATATTGAAAAATGACTATACTATCAGAACTAATTCACAGATTTAATGTAATGACCTTTCAAATTTATACATCATATTTCACAAATTTTGAAAAAACAAAAGATCACAGATCCCCAAAACAATCTTATCAAGAACAGTGTTAAAAGTATACAATACCCAGCCTCAAGTTATACTTATATTCATAAAGACAGCCTGGCACTTGCATAAAACTAGACACAAAACTAGGCTTGGTTATAATGAACTTTGTTAATTTCTATTTGTCTTAAAATACTTTTATTTCTTCATCAATTTGATACCTTAGCAGGTATATCAGTCTTGAATCACAGCTGTTTACTTTCAGATCTTGAATTATTTCATTCCGTGCTCTTCTGGCATTTATGATTGCTGGTGAAATATGTGAGGTAATTCTGATATTTCTGCCCTTGCCTGTGAGTTAGCATTTTGCTCCTGCTGTTTTTGAGTTATTTCTTTGCTTTGTATTTTTGACATCCTGACTATAATATGTCATGGAGAGTTTTATCTCTACTCATGTCTATTTGGTGTTCTATATATCTCTGGTGTTCGGATGCTACTCATTGTAAATGAAGGAAGTTTTCTATTAAATTTCATTAAACAGCCTTTCTATTCCACTTGACTGTTAAATCTGCCTTCTCCTACTCCATGAATTACAAGGTTTGGCCTTTTGAATGCATCCCAGACTTTTTGGAAATATTTAGTTCATGTTCCTTAAATCTTTTGCCATAACTATGTACACACACACACACACACACACACATATATATATATATATTTTATATATATATTTTTACTTTGTCTTCCATTCCTAAAATTCATTCTTACGCATGGTCCTGTTGTTATTTTATTGGCCATCTCCTTCATTTTAAGTATTTCTGTTTGATTATTTTTAAATGTTTGGTATAGGAGGTCCTTTTGTATATGTGTTGCTTTTATTAGTTAATGAATAAAGAATCTGCATTGACCTGTGATAGGGCAGAGTAGAGTTAGGTGCGGAAAACTAAACTGAATGCTGGGAGAAAGAGTAGACAGAATCAAGGAGAAGCCATGTAACCCCACCAGAGACAGACGCTGCATGGAACCTTGCCAATAAGCTACAGCCTCATGGCGATACACAGATTAACAGAAATGGATTAAATTTAAATGTAAATGCTAGCCAATAAGAAGCTAAAGTTAATGGGCCAAGCAGTGATTTAATTAATACAGTTTCTATGTGGTTATTTTGGGGCTGAGCAGTCGGGAATAAACAAGTGACCTCCTATATCAAACGTTGTAATCTCCATGTCATAGGCTTCCTCTATAATTTGGACTTTTGCCTCCAATTTACTAATTCACTTGTTGCATTCACTTTAGAGACTGTCTTGTCAAGATCTGTAATAGATTTCCTTAATTCATACATCCTTTGTTTGATTCTTTTATATAATCATTAATTCTTCTGAAGAGGAAGACTCTATAAATTATTCTCAGCCGTTTCAACTATCTCTGAAACTTTGGATTCCCTTCCAGGAGAGTCTGTCAGTTGACGAGAGGACATGTGTGCCACTTGTGTCATAGCTCTGTGTTGCACTGTCATGTTTTACACATGTGTTGGAGTGGCTCCTGGTTTCCTCTTCCAAGTGTGTTGGGATAGTCTGGGATTTGTAACTCTTCTAGAGGAAAATCCGCATGCAGTCCAGCTATAGGATTATTTAAGCTTAAATTGATTATAGAGTGAACTGCTGAAGTGTTCTCATCTTGGCTATGCTGCAACAGGACCAAATGCGGGACTCTACACTGAGAACCAAAGTGATCAGGGTGAATCAAAACCTTGGTCTCCCCTTGAACCTGGTGGTGGCTGGACACCAAATTTCAGACCCACTGAAGTCTACCCACTCTCCAGAGGCTATGGTTTGAGCCACTGGCCCATAGTAACCTTTGGAACCACAGAACTATAGAAGCCAGGTGCTTCAGTGACTATTGAAACCTCATAAATCAAAACCCCTTACTCATAGTGACCTTAGAGACCACAGGACAAAAAGGTCCCAGTCATTAGGGGACCCTGGCACTTTGAAACTGATTCTTGGTGCCTGCATTGGCCTATAATGCCCCTGGATTGAAGTCTTGGACACAAGATGCTGTCTAGCCTTCTAGAAGGCAAAGGCCTGGTAACCTGATTCTCCCTACTCCAAGAGAAGCCAGAGACCTGGTTCTACCATTATGTAAAAGAAAAAAAATAAAAAGACTGGCTCTAAAATGTCAAAGCCTGAAAAGCCAGTTTGTCAGTTCCATTTGTTCATTTGATAGAGAATTCATCACTAGCATGAGGACAAGTGTCTATCAAATTTGTCATAAGTAACAAAAGCTTGGCTTGCAAATAAGACAATTCACAACTTACTTTAGCACCACAGTAAGTTAACACATGTCAAGCTATCAGACTCAGAGTGTGAGTTGGCGATTAATCAATCTACCCATGCCACAAAGCACGCAAACGTCTCTATGAGCCAACCTTTGCAGGGAATATGGAAAAATAATACTGTGCAATTGCAATGCAGTTAAAAAGAGCATGAAATTTGCTAAATGGTGTGAATGTGTTTAAACACACACCTGACTTGTCTCTGTCTCCCTCATAGCTATCTTCAGCCACGCTCCCAGGCAAATGTCCTAATCACTCTGTGCCTAAAAACTCCCCCAGTCAAACTTCACTACTCCCTCATATTCAAATCAATGAATATTTCCTTCTCAAAGGACAAAGCGAAGAAAGCAAAAGCGATCAGTCTCTGCACTGTCTCTTCTCCATCCTTTTAGATCACCATTCTTTTCATTTTATTGGACTGAAACAGAGAATGAAAGGAAATGGAACATTTTCAATATCCCTGCTGTCCTGAGAGTTTATGGAAGGTTTAATGCTTCTAGAGATAAAATCTGAATTTGCTCTGAGCAGAATTTCCTTGGAGCACTCTTGTGATTCCCCAGCTCTCTGACCATTGGGGACACGTAGGAGACAATGTCCATATTAGATGAAATTCCATGGCTTGATTGTACCATCCGGAGCACAGCTGAGCCATCTGTAACATCTTTAAAGACCCCGCTGCTCGGCCTCTCACCCTCAAAGATCTCTGTTAAGTGAAATTGGATTGAAGGATGCTTTCTGTCAACAGGCCCAAGGGAAACTCCTGCATCATAATCACTCCAAGCAGCAGAGTAGTGATAACAGTGGATTCCTTCCTCACCCCTTGAAAACACCTAACGTTCTACTTATTCAGTCTGGAATGGAATACAAGGATGAGGGGAGCACAGCTTGTCAACTGCCTATAAGCAACCGAGAAATAGCGGGCTTTCCAGCATGTTCTTGTAACCTGTAGCACAGCTTTTGCACAGCCTTCTAAACATATGAGACATTCCATTTAATTCTCTGATGAAAATTAAATAAAAAGATGGAGAAGAATAAAGAGGAAAGAAAGGAGGAAAGAAGTAAAGAAAAAAATGTGAAAAAAGAGTAAAGGATTGTGGATGATAAGAGGCTGTTAAAATACAGAACTTAGTGAAAACCTTAATTTTAAGATGCTAAAAGCAAATACTCTCCAATGTCTCTTTTCATCTCCACTGACTACATAAAATTTTCATTTGTATTTGAAACATTTCTGCCCTTATGTATGTAGCTGGTATAGCTCTAAAATTTGGTTCCCCTATAAGCCAGAATTGAAGAACATTCTCTACATTTTCTTTTTCAGTTCTAGAGACTGAACTCTTGTCATAACACATTGTGGACAAGTGCTCTACCACTGAACTATTTGTCCCAACCAGGACCTGTCTCTTGATGAGCAAATACTCTGCCATTGACCTATACCACAGCCAGGATCAAGCTTTTGATGGGTATATATGTTCTACCACAGAATTTAATTACCAATCCTTTTTCTAATTCTCAAAATAAAAGAAAAAACTCAGACTTTAAGAACATTGCACAGCAAACCCAACTTCTTCCCTCAAAGCCAATTCCTTGTTTTAAATATAATGAACTTAGGCCGTAGACAGAGGCTGTGGTTCAAGAAGACACTAAGATAGATTGCTAGACACCAGGGAATTTAATTTTAAAGTTATTAATGCCCTAGAAAGACAGACAGAGAAGCAAAGCATGATGGGTCCATGAAGAAATGTTCAGGCTCCCGCACCAGCATGGTGGGTTCTCTGGAGAGAATCAAGAGCTCCTGATGCTGAAGTGGAAGGGTTGTTCTTACAGTTCTGAGGATGGCGGAGTTTACAGCAAAAGCCTACAACCATGCTCTCTGATTCCTAGACAGGAGTCAGGAAAGGGATGGGAAGGTAGATGTGGCACCCATTTAAAGTATGCTCACTTCCCATGTAAGGTAACATATCCCTGGAAAGTCTGCTTGCAAGGGGTTCACAGAGCCTCAGTAGATGCTGTCAGTATCTGTGAAGTGGAGAAGAGCTGCTACAAAGAAAAGGCTAGATTCTAATATTACATTCTTACAAAGCGAAATTCCACTGTGTACAAAAACAGACCCTAAATAATGTCTCCTTCTCTCCTAGCTGCCCGCACTGTTTCTTCTCTCTGAGTGGATTAGAGTCTGTGACGCACTGAGTGAGGATCCCGGCAAGATCATATGGCAGACACCCAAGTCTAATCAAAGCACAAGTTCATATTTCCCATTAAAGTGTGTCATGCCAAAACATCATTCTAAATATCCACGCAGCACATGTGATCAATGTTTCACAGAATGAATCAAGCAAAAGGAATGAAGAATAAATCAGTGGATACTCGTGATTCGCTGCGGTTTGGATGTCTGTGTGGTAAAGGCTTGATCCTCAGGATGATGCTGATGGGAACCAGGGGGACGAGGTTGAAACGTTAAGAAATCTTTAGGTTATTGCTGATTTGCTCTAGAAAGGGATAATAGAACCCAACACCTTTTCTCCTCGTTGTTTGTTTGTTTGCTTGTTTGTTTTTAACTTCTTAACCACGAGGTGAGCAATTTGGTTCCGCCATTCACTCTTGCTGCACTGCATCGCCAGAGATCCAAACACTAAGGCTACCAATCACTCAAAGATGGCCCCCTGGAGAACTAAGAGCCGCAGTGACCCTTTTGTTGTTAGAGAGCTGATCACCTCAAGTGCTTTTAGTGACAGAATGCTGAATCTGCACTGAGATTCTCCACTTGCTCCTCCCCGACCTCCCAGAGGACCTCTTGACCCTTAACTCTTTATCTTTGTCAATCACGTTCTGGGACACTGGAGGATAACCTTATCAGACCATATCCTCCCGGCTCCTTGCACTTCCAGCTTCTGCTGGAGCTTGATGGATGGTAGGCACAAGCAGGCACCTGCAGAAACAGTGGAAAGATTCATGAAAATC
This sequence comes from Myodes glareolus, assembly GCF_982192425.1. Taxonomy (NCBI): domain Eukaryota; kingdom Metazoa; phylum Chordata; class Mammalia; order Rodentia; family Cricetidae; genus Myodes; species Myodes glareolus. The sequence goes on from NC_142039.1 coordinate 45,419,976, forward strand.
ACTCACAGCTTTCCTTTCGGAAAGTGACCCAGAGTTCTGTGTCAAGGCTGTCTCCTGGTCCATATCCTTTCTAATATCCACTGGCTTCCTTTGCCTCTGCAGACCTAGAGATGTTCCTGTCTTCTTGCTCACAGAGATGCTCAGCTCACTCACCCTCGGCAGATAGCTTTTAACTAGCCACCTGCTTTTAAAAACTTGTTAAATCTCTGTTTTCACCACTTGAAGGTACCACCTTGTTTTCTGATGTTGGTGCAGATGTTTACAGAGCTGGGAAATGAATATTCAGGAATGGTGGCTCAGGTGAGTAATCCCAGCACCCAGAAGGCAAAGGCAAGAGGATGCTGAGTTCTAAGCAACCCAGGAAACATAGTGACTTCCAAGACAGTCTTAGCTACAATATGAGATTCTGTCACAGAAAGAATTTTTTTTCACTATAAAAACAAAAGATTGATCTTTAATGTCCCTGAAAAAGAGTGTGACATCATTTCTCTAAAATCATTAAGCTAGAAACACAAACAGTTGTCACAGGACTATATAAAAATAACTATAATTTTAATTTAGCATATCTTACTTCTATATTATAGTTTTTCAGCTCATACTCTGGACACTTGAAAGTTGCTTATCTAACTAATTACTGATTGGAATTCACTAGATATGCCAATAAGGAAGAAAACTCAAAAGTCAATCAGATATCTATTCTACTTTAGAGATAAACATATAAATCCAAGAAGGGCTTCTTTAGAGTCCAACTTTGAATGTGCACAGTTGGAAATCTTGTTATCCACATTAAGTCCATGAGCATCATAACTTTAGACATTACTATGAGCATCTTTGAATACACTTAAGAGGCAATACTTGCAATGCATACACATAAACGAGGAAGAATTCAGCTGGAGCTATTAACACCCCCCAAAGTCACATGATTACCAATGGCTCTGTGGAGCCCAGCAAATAACACCATCTAGAAACTGCAATAGAAAGAGAAAAAGGCCAGTTCAGCTATTTCTTAAAAGTTATTACTAATCCTACTCATATTTTAAGCCCTATGCTTTATCAAGAAAATACATCAGCTGCCCCTTAAGATCCATGGGTCTCTGGTTCTTGACTGATAATCAGTTTGTCCTAAGCTATCTAGTTACCAACAAAAGTCCTTCAGTAAAGCTCATAAATCATCCACAGGTCCAGGCAAACACCGCATGCCATATGTCAATATTTCTGTTTATGTGTCCTAAATGTATCCTCAAACCAATTTCATGTGGAAGCTAAGGTATGGATGGCTCAGACACCATTTCAGGAGTCTGCTTTTCCTCTGGGCCTGTTCTCTGTGTTTACAGATGTCTCTCCACAACCAAACAGGAAAAGGAAATGTACTTTTTATGGTAGTGATTTTTTTTCCTCTTTTCCCTTTCCATTTATTCAGCTGGGGAGAGCAGATGAAAATGTATGAACAGTGGAGTTGACCACACTATCAGTTCATCTACTTTTGGCCAACAGCAGACCAATGCACCGTCCTTATGTGGGACTAACTTACTTCGTCCATTTGCTTTTCACTTAGGTTAGGATTTCGTGTAGCAGATTTTGCTAAAGTGACATCAAAGTCCAAGGACAATACAACAAAATAAAATGAAGCAGATGCCAGCAGCAGGGCAAGACAAAGCCATCCAGCTTACAGTCTCCCTCAAGTTCCTCTACTGCAATATTTATTTAACTAGCTTTGAGTAAAATCTCATGACTTTTCAAGCCCCATACATCATCCAAAACTGGGACACAAGGGCGTTCTATGAACATTTGGGGATAGTTGACCATGGCTCTGATCAAACAGAGAATTTTGTTAAGGTACAAAAGGAGTAAACTCAAAGAAAGTGGCTTCTTGGCTTCTCAAAACAGTTTTTGACAAAAGTAAAAAGAAATCACTCTGTCTGTTCAGCATATATGTTGGACAGCCTGAAATTAAACACTGAAAGGGCCACAGAGTCCACACAGAACACACCCAGATACCAGTGGTGCGGGAGAATTATCTGTATTCTGTCAATCATATTTTAATAAAACGCTGATTGGCCAGGCAGGCAGTGTAGGTGGGAAAGCCAGACAGGAAGTAGGGGTGGAGCAAAGAGACTGGGAGTCTTCTGGAAGCAGAAGCTCCCTCAGCCACTCCTGCGCAGACCACTGAAGAGGCAGCATGTAACTTGCCCAGCTGAGAAAGGTACGGAGCCATTGTGGCTAACATAGATGAGAATAATGGGTTAATATAAGTTATAAGAGTTAACAAGAAGCCTGACCTAATGGGCCAATCAGTTTATAACCTTATGGAGTCCTGTGTGTGATTTTCCTTTGGGGCTTGCCGGCTGTGGAGCACTGGGCGGGACAGATACCCCAACAAGCTGGCCCCTGTCATGCTACATACCAGGGTCTTGGATTCCACAGAGAACACACCCAGACACCAGGAGCCTCAGAGTCCATAGAGAACACACCCAGACACCAGATACCTCGGAGTCCTCAGAGAACACACCCAGACACCAAATTCTTGGCACAAAGGAAATGTTATTACCTGGTGGGGGAGACAAGTTTGAGAGGCTGCCTCTGGATGGGCAAAGCAGCAGTATCTCAGCAGTGTCTTTTTAAGAAGAAAAGGGGAGTGTCTGTGCTAGGATGAGCTGGTTGTGTCCTGATTGGACAAGATAGACAGTGTAACCAAATAATGGATTTTGATGCCTGGACCTTGGTGTTTTGATAGTTGAACCTTGGTGATCATCCTCAGGGATGAGTTAGGCATAGACAGTGACCAAATAAAGAAATAGACCTTGGTGACTCGCTTTAAGAATGTAATCTAATGGTTTAGCAAGAGAGGGGGAAAGTGTTCGGGTCTGTTAGAGAGCCTTTCAAACACCTTCATTGTTTAGTGAAATCAGCTTGGATTTTACTACAATTAGACAGGAAGTGAAGACTAGAAGACACATGCTGTTTACTAAAGAAAGCAATCCTTTGGGCCCTAAACACAAGAGGACCCTGTCATTTCAAGGCAAGGACTAGGTTCAGTGCTCTTCTCTGGAATGGAATAGAAACACACCCTGTTTACTACTTGGAGTCTGATAGGGGCCAGAACTCAGAGAAGTACCACTAAGTACACTTTTGCTTTCAAAACAGTGAAATAAACTTCTGCAAGCTGACATCTGAATCTAACAGCCATGCTAAGAGATGTTTCTATAATAAATTAGTTCAAAATGGCTTACAAATTAACATTTGAAACATAATCCTTGTCAGATAACAGACTTCCTACCTAGATGTGAACAGGAGAGAGAGAGAGAGAGAGAGAGAGAGAGAGAGAGAGAAGGAAGAGGGGAGAAGGAGGAAGATGAGGAGGAGGAAAGGGGAGGTGGAAGGAGGGGAGGGGAGGGGAGGGGAGAGGAGAGGAGAGGAGAGGAGAGGAGAGGAGAGGAGAGATAAAAATTCCTAAGGCAGTTTTCTTTTACCCAGCAAATTCTAAGATGTTACAGAAAAACATTCAAGAAACCAAACTTAGACCTTTGGGTAAAATAATTTTAGCTCTACATATTGAGGATTTAGCAAATTCTTTTGCCATATTAATTTAATTTAAGCCCCACCATTCAATTATGCCATGTGCATAATTACATTTGAATTTCCATAACCAATTAATTTATTTATTAGCAGGTTAAAAGGCTGGAGAACTGAGGCTTGAAACATAAGTTGTTAAAATGAGTTCATTATTTAAAATATAATTAGTTCTTCTAATTTTAGTGGTGTGTGTGAGTATGTGCTGCGAACAGAACCCAGGTCATTGTACATGCTAGGTGGGTATTCTATATCGAACTGTATTCCCACCATTTAAGATATTGGCTTCCCAAGTTTAAAATGCTTTGGAGAGTACCCCAAGACACATGTTTTAGGTATATATTTAGTCATGAGTGTATTTGTTATCTATTCCTCTTAATTAGAACATAAGGTACATGAGGACAGACATATCACATATGTATCTCATTATTTACTATCTTGGTTCTGGAATGTAGATTAATACAGGTTGCAAAGTTGCTGAGAAAATGAGTGAATTGATGAATAAATGGACAGTGTAATTGTGTAACTGTGAAAGCACTCTAGAGAAACAATTGGAGCACAGAAGGATTTACTTTGACTCCTTTTCCAAAGGGCTTAGCTCATTGTCATGGGTCCCCTGGTTCTGGGCTCCTGCTGAGACAAAAAACGTCCTGGCAGCAGGACTATGTGACTGCTCACCTCACAGCAGACAGAATAGAGAGGACTGGAGAGGCCTGGGAATAACACAGAATACTCATGGATATGTGCCCAGGTAAGCTACTTTCTCCAAGTAGGTCCCACCTCTATTTAGAAACTTCCAAAATAAGACAACCATCTGGGAATCAAGCTTCCAATAGTGATCCTATGGTACTATTTTATATTTAAACCATAGAAGCAATAAAATGATTTTTCTCTATCTGTATTGTTCAAGTATAAATGCTGGAACTACAAAAGGGAAATTTAAATTTGAGACTGATCCATTGGCTAGGAAATTGAATAATAGTTGCATGCTATTTTATTATGAGTAGATGTTACTATAATCTTCATGATAAAATTCTACTATTCCAAAAGTTTTCCAGTTATCAATAAATCATTAGCTTATAATTTCATTACCAGTATAGTCATCCTATCAGTCCCTGCCAAACAATTTTTATTTTCTATAACTAATGTAAATAGAATATTGTGAGTCAAATAAAAGAAAAATAATTCTCAGCCTTTACGTTGATAGTCAAATACCAATATTATCTTATACTAAGAAAGATCTTGGTCTGAAAGCCCAAGAGACCAAAGTTCTAGTCTGATGTGTAATAATCCTTCTGTACACTGTGAATATGTATTACTCTCATTGGTTAATAAGAAGGTAACAGGCTGGTAGCCAGGCAGGAAGTATAGATGAGACACCCAGAAACAGAGAACTCTGGGAAGAATAAGGTAGAGTCGGCATTCACCAGTCAGATGCCGAGAGATCAAGAGATGAAAACGCCATGCTAATAAAGATACTGCCACATGGCAGAACAGAAATATGGAATATGGGTTAACTTAAGTTGTTAACCAAAAGGAATTTGGGTTAACTTAAGTTGTAAGAGCTAATTAGTAATAGGCCTGAGCTATTGGCCAAGCATTTATAATTTCTATTACATCTCTGAGTGATTGTTTGGGAGTAGCTGCTGGACAGAAAAGCTTCACCTATACTAATCAGCATTAATTCCATCAGTTTTGGGAAGATGAATCCTCATTGACTCACTCTGAATTAAAGGATCCTGTGAAGAAAGCCATCCAAATTTGATATGATTGTTAAGATCTACTGCAGGTCCAAAAGTCTATCGAAGCAGTAAATTATTAGCTAGGACAAAAATGTACCCTGTATAAATAATTGATAGTGATGATGGTAGGTAACATATACAATCTTAAATGCCAAGCAGTCTTCTCAAGCAAGACTATAAGGTAGCTCTCATTTATGTCACTTTAGAACTTTAGAGTCTGGGAAACTGATTCCAGACAGCTCAAAGACCTGTATGAAAACCTAGAAGACATAGCTGAAGACCTTAAATGACCTGCCCTTCTTTGGATTCTATTCTCCCAGCTTTCCTCTTTTCTTGACATGCCTGGTTGTGACTCTGCACACTCTTTTCTGGACCCTGAAAGCACAAACACAGTACTTTTAAAAACTCTTCTGTATTTCATTCCTTCTGTTTGAAAGAGTCTTTCTTTAGATCTGTACCTGACTGGTTTCCCCATTCATAATTGAGGCCTTAGAGCAGTGGTTCTCAATATGTGGGTCACAACCCCTTTGAGAATCGCATATCAGATTTTTTTTTTTTTGAGATAGGGTTTCTTTATAGCTTTGAAACTTAGACAAGGTTAGCCTCAAACTCAAAGAGATCTACTGTCTTTGCCTCCCTAGTGTTGAGATTAAAAGCATGTATTACCATTGCCCAGCTGCATATTAGATATTTATATCAGTTACTACAATTCATAATAGTAGCAGAATTACAGTTATGAAGTAGCAACAAAATAATTTTATGGTTGTGGGTCACCATAACTGTATCAAGTGGTCACAGCAGTCACTGCCTTAGAATGAAGATTGGAGACTGAGAACCAGGAAAACAGCTCACTCAGGAAGCACTTCTGCTCACATCCCTACCATCTACCTAAAAGCCGATACATCCCATGACCCAAGCGGTGGAGATATGGAGACAGGTGCTTGCTTGGAGGTCATTGACTAGTCAGCCTATCTAAATCAATGAGTTCCACATTCAGTGAAAAATCCTGTCTTTAAAAATGGGCAAAGTTATCAAAGAAGGCACCCAGCAAAGACCTCTGTCCTTCCCACACACAGTTTCATGCACGAATATACTTAAAATTATACACACACACACATACATGCAGACATACACACACACACACACACACACACACACACACACATACATGCACACACACATACATATATACAGGTGTACGGGAAGAGAGAGGGAGATCAGAGACCTGTCCTAATCTCACTGGTCAAAGTCCTTACCTCACACACCATGACTAGCATTCTTTTAAATTTTTTTTATTTAAATAACATTTATTTTTCATTTATCATTCCCTCCAGTCAGGGGAAGGAGCTAATAAACAACTAGGGAAGACAGGGGTACATAGTGTGGATGGGATGAAGTAAAGAAAACTGGGCATGCCAGGTTTACCCCTAACCCCCAAATGCAACCACAGTTCCTGTTCCCTCCTCTTTTCTTGTCCCCTCTCTCTTTCCCATCTACCTCTTCCCCATCCACTTCTCCATTTTCATTCAGAAAGTGACAGGCCTCCCAAGGGCTTGCACAAATCATAGTGCATCAACTTGAGGCAGGGCCAGGTAATCCAGCATGTGGAACAGGTTTACCAAAGTCCAGCTAAGCACCAGAAAGAGGACCTGCTTTCGCTGTAAGATGCTTTACTAAGAGACCAAGCTACATGATTGTTACACAAAGCAGAGGGCCTAGCTTGGTCCCATGCAGACTCCCTGACTGTAGGTCCAGTGTCCATGAGCTTCTACAAGCTCAGATAAGCTGTCTCTGTGGGTCACCCCACCATGATACCCGCTGGCTGGTGTAATCCTGTCTCCCTTTCTTTAGCAAGACTCTCAGAGCTCAGCACAGTGCTTGTCTGTGAACCTCTGCCTCTTCCATCAGTTACTGGATAGAGTATCTCTGATGGCAATTAGGGAAGTCTCCCGTGTGCTTACAATAGATGGCCAGTTCAGGCACCCTCTCCATCATTGCTAGGAGTCTTAGTTGGAGTCATCCTTGTGGGTTTGCCTTGAAAGAGAATGGATGGAACTATATTAAAAAAAAAGAAAAACCATTCTGAGTGAGGTTATCCAGACCCAGAAAGACAAATATGGTTTGTGCTCACTCATAGGTGGTTATTAGGAGTAAAGTATAGGATAATTAACCTACAGTCCACAGTCCCAGAGAGGCTAGATAACAAGGAAGGCCCAAAAGGGATGCATGGATTTCCCTGGGAAGGGGAAGTAGAAAAGATCACCTGGGTAAACTTGGGACAGGGGTTGGGGTAATGGAGGGGTGGGAATTAGAGGAGTGAGTTGGGTGGGCTAGGTGTAGGGAAGTAGGTTGGAAGCAGGATGGAGGGGGAGAATAACAAAAGAGATGTCTTGATGGTAGGCGGCATTTGGGGGTTAGAGAGAAACCTGGCGTGCCCAGTTTTCTTTACTTCATCTCATTCACACTATGTACCCCTGTCTTCCCTATTTCTTTATCAGTTCCTTCCCCTGACTAGAGGGCATATGCTATGCAAAGACACAGATTTTATATTGTTCACCACTGTCTCACCGGGATGTAGAATCATCCAGGCTCCAGAGCAGTTATTGGATAAAGAAATAAATGGATGAGTGAAAGAATGATGACCTAATAAGAATAAACTTCCTACATTCATCTTATTTATTCAGAAAGCATGAATGCTAAAGCAACTCACGGGGGATATGGGATCTCTGATGTGCTGTTTAAGTAAGAAGTAAATTCAGACAAAGGAGAAATGAGTTTACTGACAATATTTAGTAGCAGCATTTCTCAGAATCCCTGCTTTACTGTCAACTCTGATCAAAATAATTATGTAAACATTTCATTTTTTTATTAAATGAGTATGTTCATTTCAGAGAGGAGTTCAGATCTTTTACTAAATCACCAAAGAAACTGAGTGACAATATGAGTCATCAAAAACATTAAGCTCACAGAATCTAATACTTCCAAGAAGACTTAAATTTTATATTAAAATTTATGTGCTTAAAGTGCATGGTACCAGCAATGCACGGAAGCAGCAGGAGCCATTTCCTGTACTCCCTGGGGAATGCAGTGAAGTAACAGTTTGTCAGCACAGGAAAAAAAAACTGTACTGATAAGAGTAAGCAGGCCTTTAGGAAGGTCTAACCACAAATGGGGGGCAGCTGGAGAGCACAGGGGTTGCAGACTACAGTCATGCAACAACAGAAGGTCAAGGCTCGCTCTTCTCTCAAAATGCTCAGGCTCACTTCCGTAAATTATATAAGTTCTCTCTGACGATCCATACAATATGCTAAAGAAAGGCAAAATGAAAGCTAAAAACGTAGGGAAAGGAATCAAGGTATAAAAAGCCTGCTGTGTAGTAATTTCCTCTGGAGAATAACAGATCGTACTGTAATGAAGCTGCTTAAACTGAGAACTTAACCAACTTAAAACCTTCAGGAAGTCCCTGAAATTGATCAGATTCATCAGGCCTCCTGCTTCCTCACATCTTTATAAACAATAAGGGCTGCTGGGGGACACTCTTGAACAAGTGGAGCTGATGGGAAGAGGCTCCGATCACAAGTGCTGATTGAAAGACACATTCTCCAACCCAAAATAGACATTTTGCAACCAGCTGAGCTGGCTGAAAATGCTCTCCAGGTTCTTAATTCTCATCAGCTGTCACTCATGCATATGTGGGCTTTTGTGATGCAGCTGTCTTTGAGCCATTTTTGATCCTGTAAGTAGCCCCTCACCCATATTCCTGTAAGTGACTCCAATAAATATCATTGGTTAATCAAGTTGGACTTTGGTGATCTCCTTACTTTGGTCTGCCATTGGGTCCCTATCCGAACAGATATCTATTTGTCTCTTCCTAGGAATGGTCACACAACAAAGCCAATAGAAAAAATTAATTGAAGCCAAGACTAAAGTGAATAGACAAAATGTGTAGGGAACTAGACTCTATTAAAGGCCACATATTCATATTATGTCTCTTAGCATTCACTTAAAGAAGAGTCTTAGGGACATTCAGCTTTAAAATGCTCTGTTCAGGTACATTACTCATAACACAGATGACAAAAGATGGCCCCAGATAGATAGACATTGCTTTCTAGAGTTTAGGGAAATTTTTTTCAGTGGGTGTAGTAGGAGACTGCTTATTCATTTCCAGCTGCTCATCCCCAAAAGAACGCCACAGAAACCATATTATTTGCAATACTGTTTGTCCAACAGCTTAAGCATATTTCTGACTAACTCATATCTTAATTAACCAATCTTTATTAATCTGTGTATCACCACAAGGCTATGGTTTACCAAGTAATATTCTGGCATCTATCTCTGGTGGGGCTACATGGCTCCTCTCTACTCAGCCCTTCTTTCTCCCAGCATTCAGTTTAGTCTTCCCTGCCTAGCTAAGATCTGCCTTGCTTTAGGTTCAAAGCAATTTCTTTATTAATCGGTGATAATCACAGAATACAGAGGGAAATCCCACATCAAGTGGGTCCTTATAAAATGAGCTTAAGATATGTAACAGAACTTCCCTTATTCGAGGTATGTCCATATAGCTCTATGACTAGTTTTATGATTTCAAAGAAAATGTTCTTAATTTCATCAGATTTCTTTAATTTCCTTTGATTCTAGGTGAATCCTAAAGATGGAAAAAACCTTAGTTGTCCTAGGCTAGCCAGTAAATGATAGTTGAGAAATTTTTTAAAAAAAAATATTCCTGAGGAAAATGGGGGGAAAGTCTATGCTACTGTTCACCTTTGAAAATGTGAGAAAAATGGTCATGAGAGACGGTCAATCCAGTGATATAGGCTCGGAATCCATAGACAAAAGGCCTGTGGTTTCCAGAAACAGCTGTGATCCAAATGTTAAATCCTACCATAATGTCAGGAGGAACGGACATCCCACAAACACCACTGCCCATGGTTAAAATTCATACATACATATGATTGTCAAAAATGTGTCAGTAAGAACACTGAGATCACCAGGCTACAAACATCTTGACCTCATATATAAATCACTTTGAGACTAAGTCAAACTTAAAAAAGTAGTTGTCCTTGAACATAAGTGTGGTATATGATCTTACCCACAAGTTTCAGCAATGTTGGACACATCATTGCTCTGGGTGGATGAGCTATTTATCCATTCACTGACTTTGTATCTCATTTAATTACTGTAATAAACATGTTGTATATTACCTAAAATATAGATAACATTTATTCATCTAACTAGAGTGTAAAATCCAAAGCCCTTAAGGATTGGAGTGCAGTTCAATAGTAAAGAGATTGTTTAGGATGAAAGAATACTGAATTCAGTCCCTAGAATTCATAAATAAATTCATAAATAAATAAAGAAGCAAACATTAGCTACTTTGACTTAAAAGTGGCATATCCAGACATTATGGCTCACATTGATTACCCCAGCCGTTGAGAAGCAGAAGCAAAATTATTATGAGTTCAAGGCTAACATTCGCTGTGTAGTGAGTTCCAGACCAGCCTGGGCTACAGCTGTACCGGATGAGTAAAGAGGAGGGAAAATTTAGAGACAGTGTTGGTGATGGCTTTGCCTCTCTTGGCATTTTAACATGGTGGAGATAGTTCACCGCCAGCTCTGGGACTGTCAGGTAGGAGCCAAGCTCACCACCTCAACTCTGGGAAGCAGCTGGCCCATGCTGCCACCAAGTAACTTACAGCATGCTGCCCACAAAACTCATTCAAGTGTTTGGCCTCCTAAAAGAGCCAGAGCTATTCATGTTGCCAGCATGAACAAGGAAGTTGTCTCTCAAAAAAATCTATGCAGTTTTGTTGCTAATGCTGAGTCAGGAAGACTTCTCTAAAGGAGCAATACCTCTGCCACTAGAAGAGCTGAAGAAAGGTAGCTACCAAGAAGCTGCACTTGTCTTCTGTTTTTGTGGGTCTCGAAATACTCTTTTTTTTTTTTTAAGCTTTTTTAGGTCTTACGTAAACCCATGACCCAGATGGTAGCACCATTTGGTAGTAAAAGACTGCTTGTTCATTTCTAGGTCACCCAGATTCGAATAATCACACAGAAACTAAACTAGTAATAACAGTTTAGCCAATGGCTCTAGTGTATGCCTAGCTAGCTTTTACATCTTAAATTAACCCATTTATATCAATCTGTGTTTCACCATGATGCTGTAGCTTACTGGTAGGTTCTGGCTTCTGTCTCCTTCAGCAGTTACTGATGTTTCTCTCACCCCACCCACTCTCTCCTTATCTCTGTTCTGATTTACTGCCTGGCTTCACTTTGCTAATCCACTGGCCGAAACAGTTATACTCATCAACCAATAAAGAAACACGTGTACAGAAGGACATCCCATATCCTTCTGTAAGTATCTTCAAGAGTTGATCACATAATGTCTTATACAATACTGTCTTTTGTATTTTATTTCTATACTTTAATGAGTCATGCATATTTCTACAGAATTGATATAATGAATTGAATATGGAATTGAAAAACTACAATATGAATATACCCCAAAGGATACAAAAGGTGTTTTAAAAATCAAGTGTGATACTTAGTAAACCATTTCTTTGTACATCATTTAGAAATAAAGTTGATAAGAAATAGTCATCAAATAACTGTAAAGGACCCCTCTAGCACTCTTATTATAATTCTCTGTGGGTCTTTTTTCTTTTATTTTAAAAGAACTTTAATTTAGAAAAAAAGAACATCAAAATTTCAAAGAGTGGCCATTTAATGCCTTAAAAAAAATAACAGTCATGTTATTGCTCTAAATATATGATGATACATAAATGGCTGGAAACAAAGAGGTTTTATTCTGTATTTGATTGTTTCGACAGAGTGGACAGAAGAACTTGGTGGGCAGGTGAGAGGTGGGAGAAAGCATTGAAAACAGTGAAGTGCCGCTTGTTACAGTGAATGGTAAATTACAGTTGCCTATGACATTTGCTGCTAATTATACCAATCATCTTCCTAGACAACAGAAGGATAATGATGCCCAATCACAAGGCAAGACTCACAATTTCCTGCTCAGCCTCCCATGCCCCCTCTGATGCTGTGGCCTCCTCCAATTGGGAATTAGAGTCTTTGAATCTATTCTAGTCAATTCCTTAACCCTTTCCTGCCAAAGGGACTCTTTGTCTTGAGACTGAGCAGTTGTATTATTAAAAAAGAAGTGAGAGGCAAATGAAGAGAAAAGAGAGCTACTGGATCTCTGCAAACTAGCACGGTGCATAGGAATAAGAACAAAATAAGCCTTTTTAAAGCAATAAACTTTAAGAATAAGTAAAGAAAATATAACAAATACATTTGTATGATTTAATCTGTGCTTTGTGATGCTTGGCAAACACTATCTTTTATAAAGAATAAGAGCATTTGTAACCTGCCAATTGTAACTGTCAATTGCAATGCTAAGCTCAAGCGAGAAAACAACTATGAGAATATCATTGAAAATTAGATAAATAACAAAAGCGCTGTCCTCAGTTTGACAGTATGAGTTTCATATATGTGACATATGTTCTCAATTTCTGCATTTTTTTATAGGAAAGGCAACCTTGATCATCACAATCCTTGTCAGTGTTCACAGAGTACTACTTCAGATGGTGGCCATAAACTATAACCTCATGCTGAGCTAGTCACTGTAAATACGAAAAGTGAATTTAAAACTATTCAGACCCAGTTTTTATGGGACCCAACATTTATACATGTTTGAAGTCTTACTTTAAGGAAAATGCAAAATTATGGATACAAAAATAGGTATAAAAATGAGTATCTCAAATGAAAAAATAAATCAAAACAAACTTTAATTTGCAAATTCTAATGGAAGCTGTAAACATTATATGCTCAAGAAAAATAAGATTTTTTTAAAAAAAATAACTGCTTAGATCCACCTCTATCATACATTTTGCTCTATATTTTTTGGCTTTAATCTCTTTGGTATTTAATAGGACAAAACAATTATATTTTTTTCTAAAAGAGATTAGATAATAAAATAGTCTCTTTTCAAGCATAGTTAATTGAAGTTTACTTTGGTTGATAGTTAATAATGATCCTTTTGACGTCTTGCTAAATTCTGCATGACTGGTAATTTTGCCAAATGCTGTGGTACTAAATTTGGAAAGCATCTACCACATGGATTTAAGATGTAGGACAATTTCTCATACCCAGGTCCTACCCTACATATTTATGTATAGAGCCTTTTATTTTTTTTCTTCATGATTCACCTTGTTTAATGCCACAAGGGTTGTGCAAATAGTGCTGACATGCCATTTTCAGATACTGAAGAGCGCAATAATTCCAAAAGTCAATCAGCATGACAGTTACAAAAAGAGACATTTAGAAATGGGAGTCACATGAGTCTACCCTGATGAGCCCAGATAAACATATCCCTAGCTCATCTTAATCTGGACTCAATTCCAAGCTAGTCTAAAATTCACCATTCTCCTGCCTCAGTCTCCAAATTGTTGATATTACAAGTGTGTATCACTATGCCTGACCTACTCTCTTTACATAATCCCCCAAATACTAGAAAGCATAAAGAAATTTGGAGAGAAGACAAAAAGTGCTAACTTTATTGTGGTTTACAGGTATAGTCATATACCATAACATTAAATTGTATGTTTTTTTATTTATTTATTTTATGTGCATTAGATGTCAATAAATTTTCTATTCAGAAGTATTGTACTGGTGAGAATCTACTTAGGAAACATAAAACACACAATAAACTGAACAGAGAAGCTTTGATATAAAGAAGAATCATCCATAAGGAATAATGGCATTGATGTCAATAGAACTCTTAGTCTGAGGGCAACTAATCAAGAAGGGACAGATATGGAAGTTCACCTTTGCTGCCGTGACTACCAAAAGCAACTTAGAGAGAGGAGGGGATTATTTGGCTTATACTTTTAGAGCATAGTAAAGCATCAAGGGAAGTCAGATCAAGAATTCAAAGAAGAATTTGAAGACAAAATTGTTGAATGGTACGAGTTGGTAGCTTCTTCACAAGCTCGTGCTTAATTAGCTTCCTTATACATCCCAGGGCTACCCAACCATGATGCTAGGATCTTCTACAGCAGTTAATATCAAGACAATTGTCTACAGACATGCCCTGAGGTCAGTTTCACTAGACAATGTCTAACCCGAGACTCCCTTCTCAGGTGACTCTGGAGTAAGTTAGCAGTTAAAACTGTCTAGGACAGAAGTATCATCCTGAGAGCAAATCAATACTCTTTTTGGAAAGTTGTGCTTCCAATACACTGTAAGGCATTAGATGATCTGGGCCAGAGCTCACTCACATGGGTGGGACAAGTAGAAAATGCAAACAGAATAAGCTTTCCATATTACAAGTAGATCAAGGCTGGAAAATGAGAGCACAGGAGAGTCCATTCTTTGGTCGGCAGGGTGGACAGCCCAGAATCTGTTGTGTCTATACAGAAAGACGGTGGAGAACTACCTAGTGAAGTTAAAATCGATCATATTTGGAACAGAGTTGGTTGAAGATGGTGCAGAAGTCAGAGTATTGGGTAACTGCTGAACCACAAAGCAGAACAGGAACCTGTGACTTCTGCGTCATTCACAGGGAAAGATGACCCACTGTCAGCACCTTTACGTGACAGTTTACTGACAGTTCCAGAGAGTGCAATGAGACCAGAAAACATCCAAAGATCCATCAGTATTCGGGGTAAAAAGTTAAACTCTTTTTATTCACAAATGATAACACTATGAAACTTGTCCTGAAAATAGTAGAATAAACAGAAATAAGATTTCATACTATTACCAAATCCAAAAATCAATACTGAAGAATCAATTGTACCTTTTACAAATTAGCAAAGGACAATCAGAAATTTAAATTCATTAAAGCCAGGCATGGTGATGCATACCTATAGCACCAGCTCACTGTGACAAGAGAACCTCCAGTTCAAAGTCAGTCTTAACTGTAGGGTGAGTTCCAACTAGCCTGGGTTATATAACATGACCCTATTAAATTAAAATTAAAGCTAATTAAAGTTAATTAAAATAAACATTATTAATAATACAGGCATCAACAATATGAAATAATCATGGATAACTTCAAGAAAAGATATGCAAGTTTTAAAAACTGAAAATCAGAAAACTTTACAGAAGACCTAAATAAATGGAAAAAATATACTGTGTTCATGAACCAGAAAATTCAGTATCATTAAGATGGCAATTCTCCCCAAACTGATCAAGATATTGAATGCAACTCCAATATAAATCTCAGCAGGTTTTCTCATAAAATTGACAGATTCCAAAATTCATGGGAAAATAAACAAGACCAAACTACTTGGTGGGAGGAGAAAAAATTCAGAGCACTCTTCTAACTCCAAGGCTTGTTCTAAAGCTGCAGCAATCAAGACAGGGTGCCCACCAAAAAGAGATAATTGCATCCATGAAACAGGGAAGTCGTTCCAGAAATAACTCTAAGCAGTCCGGGCAACTGAATTTTGACAGTTTCAAGAAAAAGAACAGATTTTCAATTGATGGTGATTAAATAATTAGTTAGCCACGAAGCAAAAAGGAGAAGGAGCTTTGGTCATTCTTGTACCACGTGAAATTGCAGAGGAATTACAAAGGGAAAGCAGAAAACATTTGGAATTGTATTTATTAACTTGGCTTTGGTGAGGTTTATGTAGATATATACCTGCTTTAAAATAAATTATGCAATTGAAATATGTACAACTTGTTTCAGGCCAATGATGCTCTGAGGAAGTTATTTTAGAAGCTAAGGTATCCGTGCATACCTATCATCTAAGAACCTTCCCATGTATACATGCCCATAGACAAATACACATCAGATATATTTGACAGATGCTTGATTCACAAAACAGAGTAACTATCATCAGCAGTACATGCTTCTTTTCATCACACATGCACTCCAGCTCTTTGTGAAAGATGAACCATTTCCACATGTGGAGACAGTGGTCTTAAGGATTAAATGCTGTTGGTTGGAAATCAAGAGGATTATATGAGCATTGGCCTATTTTCCATGGTACTTGGCTTCCCTAGTTGGAGAGAATGTCTTCTTAGCCACCAAAGAATTCTAATGATTGCCACAGTTGCTCAGATAGCCACAAAATGAACCAACATCTTGTACCGAGACTCGGAATTAAAACCTTGATTGCTTGATCTATGCTACGGTATAATGGGAAATGGGAAAAATACAAAACTTTATAAAAAAAAATAGGTGGCTTTGAATGTAAAGTTTTAGAGATTATATGCAAAGAAATCAAAACCAAGAGAGATCACATAACTTCTTCAAGCTTTGGTAATAGATCTAGACCCCATGGGTCTGGGGATCAAACTCCTTCCCTGCTTCTTTTGGAACTTTATGATCCCAGAAATACTCTTTGTGTGTTTCTCTCCAAAGTACCCATTAATCATTTCCTTAGATAAAAGCATTCAGGCAGTTTCTTCTTGCATTCTGTATCATTTAAGTGCATTTTTGTTTAACCATAATGAAAAATATCCCTGCAATTTTTCCTTTTGTCAAACCCATCTGCAGACCCTAGATTTGACCTTTTTGAAAATTAGCTATTTAATTTATACACACTTGGGACAATGTCCCTTGATTTTGTGCCTATCTTCTTATAACTCATTTTTCATTATCTGTGGTAAAGACAATAGCCTCTGTCCTTCATCTAGAATAATTGTTTAAAACCCTCTTTTGAAACAACAGCACCAGGCTAAGAGTAGTTTCTATAACAATAGCCTTTTTAAAGACAAGGAAAAATTATGCAAAATCTCTCAGGAACCTCTTAATTATATTGCTATAATCCAAAAAGAATTAAATTAGTTTAATTTCATATTTAAATATCCATTTATTTTCTTTCTGATTGCAAAGCATTTTATGCTCTCTCAAGATACTATAGAAAATAGAAGCAAGCTTTAAAAGCATTTAAATCACTCATCGAGCCACAAAAACAAATGGAGCCACAATGAATACTTAATAGTTTTCAATTAAATAGGTAGATATACCTATAGCTAAATATACTAACCAATGAACTATAGAGAAAACTAAAAAGTCTAGTGTTTTACAACAATTTACTAAAATTCATTTTGAATCTTTTTTCAACTAAAGAATTACTAAAATTCTTTGCAGTATGATTCCTGAAAGATCCAAGTTATTCAACCATATTTCTCTTTTGTGAACTTTTCCTGGGAACACAAATAAACATTTTTTTTTTAAAATCCCGGATATGGTACCTAAGACAGAAACAAAGAAATCCTCTACCCAAGTCCAACTTAGTGAACCAATAAATTTAGTTAGGATTCCTCACAGGAGCAACTTCATCACTGAAGACAATGTCTCCCTCTCTCCTGGCACCCCTCAACCACCTGCATAACCTCAGGAGGAATGGGGATTCCACGAGCCCTTTACCAACTCCATGATAAAGAGTTAATATGAAAGACTGGTTATTAACCATAGTTTCAGAGAGTTCAAGAGGGTAATCTCATGCTATGTCTTCCCTGAACAGTGTTCTAAAACGTCCCATCCTATCCCCAGCTTTTCTGTTATAGTCCCCCGAGTCTTGCAGAGGTGGTACCATTGTCCCATTTCAGAAAGAGCATTCAACAGACACTTAACTCTCCACAAGATGATGCTCTTCAGTAAGCACGTCCCACTGCACAAAGTTTTCCTGACCAAGTGTGACAACAGTAGTCATCCAGAAAAGTAAACACAAATGTTCAGAAGGCGATTTGACAGGGATGTCATATCCTCTTAGAAAAACAATGGCAATAGTCAACCTACTAGGACCTATGGTCTCCCCACCCACAGACTTTTGACAAGACTTCTGGTATCTAATGGAATTCCTCCTATGGAGAAAGCCTTAAGTCCCTTCAGAAAGCAGGTATTTGTAGACTGTTTGTTGTTCTTTGGCTGGTCCAGCAGGCACATTGGCCTGACACATCGTGAGCATAGCATGTGCAGTCCTCAGTCAAACAGGAGTGTTGACAGTTCTCCCTAACAATTCTGGCACCGTGAATAGTAACCAGCAGAGAAGCTTCTGGCTTGATTTCTCACATCCTACAACCAAAGTTCTTTGAGTCTTTAGGAGTTGGGCCTTGTCTTGTTTTCTTGAGTATCCACATCAATGGCATTAGTCTGTATTGTTTGAGACTTCATGAGTCTCCCTGGTCAACAATTTGTCAGAAGGTAGACTACCAATTACAATGGGATCTTCATTTAGTGAATTACAGCTTTTGAGCGTATCTTTTTACACACACACTCACACACACACACACACACACACTATTTTCTTTCAAACTCTGTGTAATGTTTATAGGAATAAGATGTTAGAGGGTCTTTCTTATTTGCTTTGTTATGTGTCTGGTGTGCCTCACTATACCAAAAGGCTCCCAATAATTTCACAACTGTGTCTAGCCCTTGTACCTTATGGGAACAGATTTCCCATGCCTGCTCCCTTATTTGAGTATGTATGGTTTTCAGATGCTTTTCTACATCTGTAAAATACCCCAAAGTTACCATTATATTTTTTATGACATGTAACCTTTGTTGGAAATGCGCAACAGGCTTACTGAAGGTCTAACACTCTCCATTCCGAGAAAGTTCTTTTGACCTCAGGGATATTAAAGGAAAATAATCGCAAGATCCAAATACAGCAGGAAAAAAATCATTAATATTGAGTATAGCCTACCTTCGCCCTGCACAATCCACAGTCACTATCTATGATCCATGCCGCTTCTTTCTCCTGGAGAGTTGCCGTTAGGACTGCAGGCATCCTTCTCTCCCCCACAGGGTCAGTAAGGCCAAGGTTAGCTCTCTTCCTCTGACTAGCCTTGGGCCATGAGGGAGAACAACCATGCTCTCATCTACTGTGCCCACACAGGAGGCTGGCATCTGGCCAGCTGTATCTCTGAGCTTCAGCTTGCTGTTGATCTCCATTGGCCACACCTGACAGCTGAGCAGCCTGGGGCTGGATGAGCCATTTCCACCTTCAGTAGACTTTCTTGCAGGAGAAAAAAAAAAATGCACACAGCTTTCTCTGGAAGATAACTGGCCATGCCTGAGCCAAGTTTAGTCTTCCTTACGTGCACTTCCCTATCATTTATATCATCACTAAACTTTTGTTCTAGCTTTGAAGCAGTTCTGAGTCTCACAGAACTGAATTTGGCTTTTGATCAAGCTTTTTATTAAAATAGCTGGTTGAAGACAAAACTTTCCCATTCGTTTGCAAATGATCCAGTGTAGGACAGTGTAGGAAACAGAAGGCCACTAGGGCTAGTTTATCTTTGGACAACAGTGGCAGAGAGAGAAATCCAGTATGAGTCAGTTAAAACATGGCTGACATTGGACATGGGAGGTCTGTGAGTCAGCACAAAATGTCTGACACTGGATATTCATAGACACCCCAAATTAAACAGTGAAGCAATTGGTTATATAACTTCTGTTGACAGAATGCTACTCCTGTATAAACATGGCCCTGAGGTCAGAGGCTGGAGCCTTGACTTTCACCAGTATGCGTATGGATATTTGTCTGGAGGCCTGTGTACCTACCACCACGCAACTAA